>NW_026923117.1:0-10000 GCF_032062105.1 Saccostrea cuccullata
TATTTATTACATACTTAGAATAACACACAGAACACAGAACACAGAACAAATACACTTTAATAACCATTGACTAAATTAATAATTTTATCACACATATTTGTACAGTTACTAATGTAACATGGTCAATGTTTCATACTGATCACTGATGACATATAGACATTATGGGAGCCAGTGGTAGAGACGAACAATCTGGGGATGGAATCGAAGATTAAGTTGCTAGATCTTCTGGATATATGTATTCAGATCAACTTGATTAATTAGTGAGAATTGAGGACATATGTTTCTGCTGATCACTCGAGGAACTGATGTAATTATTTATCGACTTTACATTCTTATGACCGGAAAACTGCTGAATCAAGGTTTGGGAACACCTGCATGAACAAGGTAACTAATGGCTGTTTTTCTAGCACTTTGATTTACTTTTCTTCCTTGAATGCCACCAGCTTCACACATCACCTTAACAATATTTCCAATTGTGTTTTTTCCCATAGGTTGATTAACGAACCAGGCTTTCTCTGGATTTCTTGAAATGCCTATGTAGAATGGTGACTCAGGCTTTTCCATTGGCTCAGGTCTCCTGTTCGCAAACTCTTTGTAAGCTAACACAGGGCATCGGGGATTACCTGCATGATATAAGATAGTACTTATAAAAAATTTAGCAAAATACATTCTTTTTTATAACATGAGTTCCAAGATATCTGTGCTTAGCTATGTGTACATTTTTTTCTTTAAAATTAATGTTTACCTCTATCCTCAAACATTTTCGGAGCAAAATTCCTGGTGTCACTCGTTATACCAGTTCTTGTCTTAGTTGCTCTTTCTGTGTATTCCAAGTACTCTTCTCCCGTTGAAGTAACTTTCATTGTCACATCACCCTACCTCAGGTTGACATGTTCAATCCTACTGCGCATTCCGAAATGCATTGTATTATTTAGATACAACACATTCATCAGAGACTTTGGATCTCCTAAAAATATTTTTAAACATTGGTAATCAGAGATTACAGAGCTCACCTCAACGAATGTTGTCTTTCAGTAAGGCAAAGTCACACAATTAACCCAAAAAAGTGTACATCCAAAAATGTAAAATTTATGCAATTTTGATTTGATACTTTAGAATAGGCCTATATAAAAACTTCAAACTAGTTCTACAACGTAATTGAAATCCAGCATCTGAAGCAAGTTTAAGAGTTTTCACCCCTTAATGCATCATTTGTGCAGGTTTATAATTGGTTTATATCAACCTTATAGTTTCTTGGTAATAAACCTGCACAATAACTTATACCAGGTCCATTTTCTGGAAAATCTATGCTGTGAGTTCAGCATCTGAACATTAGTGTGCGTCCTAAAGATATATTATCCATGCAAGTTTGCTCAACATAGAGCTCAAAGTTATTTGGAAATGAAACATGAATAAAAAAAACCTTTTCACTAATCCTGAAAATGTAGGTCAGATTCAGCATCTGAAGCCAGCCTGGTAGAATGCACCCTTAGATGTATAATCCATTCAAGTTTAGTTATTAAAGAGCTCAAAGTTACTTGGAAATGAATCCTGCACCAAAAACTTTAACCTGTTCACTCATGCAGAAAATGTAGATCAGATTCAACATCCGAAGCAAGTCTGGTAGTATGCATCCTAAGATGTATCATCCATGCAAGTTTGGTCATTAAAGGGCTCATACTTATCTTTGATATAAAAACTGCACCAAAAACTTGAACCTGTTCACTCAAGTGGAAAATGTAGGTCAGATTCAGCATCCAAAGCAAGTCTGGTAGTATCCATCCTTAGATGTACCATGCAAGTTTGGTCACTATAGTGCTCATAGTTACTTGGAAGGGAGACCTGCACCAAAAGAATTAACCTATTCACTCATGTGGAAAATGTAGGTCAGATTCAGCATCCGAAGCAAGCCTGGCAGTGTGCATCCTTATATGTATCATCCATGCAAGTTTGGTCTACATAGGGCTTATAGTTACTCAAATATGAGACCTACACCAAAAACTGCACCAAAAATGTTAACCTGCTCCAAAAACATTAACCTGGTCATTCCTTGGCTGAAACTGCAGCATCTGAAACTTTCACTGGTACAGTGAAACACACTAGAAACATCTTCCATGCATGTCTAATCAATATAGGACATAGAAGTACTTAAAAAGAAAACTGCTCCAAAAAACTTAACCTTAACCCGGGACGCCGACGCCGAGGGTATTACATAAGCTCCCCCAACTTCGTTGAGGTGAGCTAAAAATGAACTATTTAAGACAGAAAACACACAGATATGTACAGTATATATTGACAAAATTTTATGTTCCGCAAATGACAATCTAAAAAAAAATCCTTCTTTTTGATATTTATATTTTGTTTAAATTGAAAATTTGAAGAATAAATATTCTTAGTATTAATAAATTATAACTTACCGGTACCCAGAAGATTCTTTTGATATAAAATATCAATTTCTTCAGGAGTAAGGGGCTCTGCTCTCTTCTCGCGGTTTCCTTTGCCCATGGATCTTAGTAGCTTTCTTTTCGAGGCGAGGACATCACGAGTTTAAATTCTTTATCATTTAAAATGTTTATTTTCAAATTTCTGTCTGCGAAGTAACGATTAACACTTCCTTGTATTGATTTAAGCGTGTCTGGTTCAAATTCCTCACCATTCGTTTTCTTCGCGTTCATAAAAAATCTAGCTAAATGTAAATCGAGTTCTCCGACCGGGATTTCCTCTGGTTTCCTAAACTCTTTGTTCATTGTTAAGTAATTTGTAAATTTTCTTAAATCCGAGTCAGTTTTTCTTGTTGTGTTAACATTTTTCAGTTCCTTCACAAAGTCAAAGGTAGACTTTTCATCATCCAGCGTGTCGGTCACAGTGTCACTGTCGAGCGTAGTAACTGCTGGCTCGAGGTTTTCATCTTGGCCTAATGGCATTGAATCTAATAAACCGCAAGAATCTTCACATACATCAGTGGTGTTCAAACCACACAAGTATTCCAATTCACTCAGACTGCTTCCAAGAGCTTCAAAGGTTTTTTCATTAAGAAGTTTCTGTTTTTCGTCCATGATCGTCTGCCATATGACATATGGAGTTCCGGATTGAGAGTGAAAATATCCGTATCAGCCCTACAAATCCATATCAGCACTGCAGGTTCCATATCAGCCCCCGAGGGCTGATATGGCTAATGTAATTTTAACTGTATCGCATATGCAAAAAACCTGTATTTATTACTAAGTGTGTAATAAAAACAAATAACCATGAAATTCACAATTTTGAAAGAGGCACCATTGTTTATCATAATTATACACTTGGCATGTTTACTTTGGTTACTTAATACCCAGAGGTAGATCAGAGAAAGAGAAAACGCCTTTTCACATTATAATCACCAGTTGTGCACCCCTCTCCACAGAAACCACTGATTCTGGGGCCAAATATTTCAAAACTTTGGAAATTTCATCTTAAATTTTATCACAAATCTCAAAGAGGCATCCTTCCTCCTCATAACTATGTACATAGTTCATTGGTTTAATACCCAGGCGCAGAAAAGATTTTCAAAAAATTTATGCATTTTCACTATATAATCTTTACAGCCCCACCCTAGCACTAGAACCCCTGAGCCTGGGGCCATGAAATTCATAGTTTTGGAAGAGGCAGCCTTATTCAATATAACTATGGACTTGGTTAGTTTATTTAATGCCCATGAGCAGGGAAGAATTTCAAAGAAATTTATGCATTTTCACTATACATGTATAATCTATATAGCCCCACCCTAGCACTAGAACCCCTGACCCTGGAGCCATGAAATTCACAATTTTGAAAGAGGCAGCCTTATTCAACATAACTATGGACTTGGTTAGTTTTTTTAATGCCCATGAGCAGAGAAGAAGATATTTCAAAGAATTAATGCATTTTCACTATATAATTTATATAGACCCATCCTAGCACTGGAACCCCTGACCCTGGGGTCATGAAATACACAATTTTGGAAGAGGCAGCCATATTTAGCTGAACTATGCACTTGGTTAGGTTATTTAATGCCCAGAAGCAGAAAAGAAGAAATTCAAAGAAATAATGCATTTTCACTATATAATCTATTTAGCCCCACCCTAGCACTAGAACCCCTGACTCTGGGGCCATGAATTTCACAATTTTGGTAGAGGACTTATTGCTGATTACAATCATACCAACAGTTTGAATGCTTGATGTCCAGGAGTTAAGAAGATTTTTAAAGATTGCACTAATTTTAGTGGTTTTTGCCCCATCCCCCAAGCCCCAGGGGGGCAGGGACCATGAAATTCACAATTTTTGTTCCCCTTTACCCATAGATGCTATATGCCCAAGTTGGTTGAAATTGATTCAGCGGTTTCAGAGAAGAAGCTGATGCCCCATCCCCCAAGCCCCAGGGGGGCAGGGACCATGAAATTCACAATTTTTGTTCCCCTTTACCCATAGATGCTATATGCCAAAGTTGGTTGAAATTGATTCAGCGGTTTCAGAGAAGAAGCTGAAAATGTTTAAATGTTAACACACGATGGACGCAATGGACGAAACAGATAGCAATAGGTCACCTGAGTTTACTCAGGTGACATAATAATGAAAGATTTTATTTTTTTTAATCAAAAGTTAACCTTAAAATACACTTACCTCATTACAAAACAGGTTCAGTAGTCTTGGTCTATTGACAGTGTGTCTGTCTATCATTTCACGAACCATTCTGACCAGACAAGTCAGCTTACCCTATTATAAATATATTAACATCACAAAGACATGAAAGTATTGACTTTTTTATTCCAAATATTGCAAGGAAATAAACTCAACTGTATTGGAAATGCTGATATTAATAACAAGAGGCCCATGGGCCACATCGCTCACCTGAGAAGCCTTGACCATTCTGTTCTTTACCCGATTTCCCCCTTGTTATACATAATGCATCCCCACCCTACCCCACTGATCATAATTTAGACATTTTGAAATCTATACTACCCCATGATCCTTCCATGCGCACATATGTTTCAGCTTTTTTTGCCCAGTGGTTCCTGAGAAGATTTTCAAAGATTTTTCCTATATATTTCTATGTAAAACTTTAATTCCCTATAATGGCCCCGCCCTTCCCCCGGGGGTCATGATTCCTACAATTTAGAATTTACACTACCCCAGAATGCTTCCACATAAGCTTCACTTTTTCTGGCCCAGTGGTTCTTGAGAAGAAGATTTTCAAAGATTTTTTCTATATATTTCTATATAAAACTTTGATTTCCCATTGTGGCCCCGCCCTTCCCCCGGGGGTCATGGTGTGAACAATTTAGAATCTACATTATACCAGGATGCTTCCACATAAGTTTCAGCTTTTCTGGCCCAGTGGTTCATGAGAAGAAGATTTTCAAAGATTTTTCCTATATATTTCTATGTAAAACTTTGATACCCCATTGTGGCCCCGCCCTTCCCCCGGGGGTCATGATTTGAACAATTTAGAATCTACACTATATCAGGATGCTTCCACATAAGTTTCAGCTTTTCTGGCCCAGTGGTTCTTGAGAAGAAGATTTTCAAAGATTTTTCCTATATATTTCTATATAAAACTTTGATTCCCCATTGTGGCCCCACCCTTCCCCTGGGGGTCATGATTTGAACAATTTAGAATCTACATTATACCAGGATGCTTCCACATAAGTTTCAGCTTTTCTGGCCCAGTGGTTCTTGAGAAGAAGATTTTCAAAGATTTTTCCTATATATTTCTATACAAGAGGCCCAAGGGCCTTGAATCGCTCTTCTGATAAATTGTACAATCTATCACTTCTATTTGAAGCCTCTAACCTTAAGTATCCTAAGACCCAAGTTGCATCAAATGACAAAGTTTGATGATTTTTAGCCAATAATGACTGAAAATATTTTTAATAATAAAGCTATAAAAAACCATAAGTACATCACAGTGACCTATATTAAGATTGAAATTTTCTGAGGACTCAAGATGCATTAATAAACAAAGATTGAAGATTCTAAGCCAATAAGTATTTGAGATATTTAAAAGTAGGTCACCATGACCTACCTTTTTGTCTACATTCTTTGAAAACCCAAGATACATCAACTGACAAAGTTTGATGATTCTAAGCCAAACAGTACCTGAGATATTTAAAAGTAGGTCACCATGACCTACTTTCTGATTGACATTCTCTAAAAACCAAAGATGTATCAACAAACAAAGTTTAGTGATTCTAAACCAGTTATTACCAGAGCTACTTGAATAAAGCCATAAAATGTCAAAAGTAGGTCACAGTGACCTACTTTTTTGACATCATTCTCCGAAAACCCAAGATGCATCAACTTACAAAATTTGATGATTCTAAGCCAATAAGTACCGTAGATACTTAAATAAAGCCATAAAATGTCAAAAGTAGGTCACCATGACCTACTTTTTGGTCATCACTCTCCGAAAACCCAAGACGCATCAACTTACAAAGTTTGATGATTCTAAGCCAATAAATACCTAAGATACTAAAATATAGCCATAAGAAGTCGAAAGTAGGTCACAGTGACCTACTTTTTGGACATCATTCTCCGAAAACCCAAGATGCATCAACTTACAAAGTTTGATGATTCTAAGCCAATAAGTACCATAATTACTTAAATAAAGCCATAAAATGTCAAAAGTAGGTCACCGTGACCTACTTTTTGTTTGTTACTCTCCGAAAACCCAAGATGCATCAACTCACAAAGTTTGATGATTCTAAGCCAATAAATACCTAAGATACCAAAATATAGCCATAAAATGTTGAAACTAGGTCATCATGACCTATATTTTGGTCAACATTTTTCAGAGTCACAAGATGCATCTGCTGACCAAGTTTGATGATCCTAGGTCTGAAGGTAATCGAATATGCCTTTTAAATAATTCGAAAACAAATGCCTGTAAAATTCAAAAAGTAGGTCACAGTGACCTACTTTTTCATAAATATGTTTTAAAGTCCCAAGATGCATCAATTAACAAGATTTGATGATTCTAAACCTCTCAGTGTCTGAAATAATTGGATTAAATGTTTTAAGAAGAATTAGTCATAAAGTTCAAAAAGTAGGTCACGGTGACCTACTTTTAAGCTGACATTGTTCAAGGACCCAAGATGCATCAACTGACAAAGTTTGATGATCATAGGCCTTAAAGTGACCAAAATGTGCCTTCAAATCAATTTGAAAACAAATGCCCACAAAATTTAAAAAGTAGGTCACCGTGACCTACTTTTGAGTTAACATGATGTGAAGTCCTGAGATGCATCAACTTACAAGATTTGATGATCCTAGTCCTAATAGTAAGCAAAATATAAACATTTTTATTATTTGTAAATTTAGGTCAACTTTGAAGTGACCTTGAGACCACGCCCTTTGCCAGAGGGTCATGCCTTGAACAATTTTTAATCTTCAACATATCCTGATCCTTGTATGTAAGTTTGGTGAAAATCTGCCAGGTGGTTCTGGAGAAGAAGATTTTTTAGCAACCAGTACTTTTGGTTTTGTTTTCCTGATTATCTCCCCTTGTTTAAGGGTCTCAACCCTTTTTTTAGTATAAATGGTAGCCCTTGGGCCAAGGATACCCTGTGACAAATTTGACAATAATTGGCCAAGGGGTTCGTAAGTTATGGCCCATAATCTAAAAAGTTAACGCACACCGCACACCGCACGACGCACACCGCACAAATGGCCATAGCATTAGCTCTTTGAGCCTTTGGCTCAGAAGAGCTAATAAAACTTTGATACCCAATTGTGGCCCCGCCCTTCCCCCGGGGGTCATGATGTGAACAATTTAGAATCTACACTATACCACGATGCTTCCACATAAGTTTCAGCTTTTCTGGCCCAGTGGTTCTTGAGAAGAAGATTTTCAAAGATTTTTCCTATATATTTCTATGTAAAATTTTGATACCCCATTGTGGCCCCGCCCTCCTCCCGGGGGTCATGATTTGAACAATTTAGAATCTACACTATATCAGGATGCTTCCACATAAGTTTCAGCTTTTCTTGCCCAGTGGTTCTTGAGAAGATTTTCAAAGATTTTTCTTATATATTTCTATATAAAACTTTGATTCCCCATTGTGGCCCCGCCCTTCCCCCGGGGGTCATGATGTGAACAATTTAGAATTTACACTATACCAGGATGCTTCCACATAAGTTTCAGCTTTACTGGCCCAGTGGTTCTTGAGAAGAAGATTTTTTAATGACCCCACCCTGTTTTTGTCTTTCCTTGATTATCTCCCCTTGCGAGGGGATATGTCCCTTCATTTTAACAATTTAAATTCCCCTTCACCCAAGGATGCTTTGTAGCAAGTTTGGTCAAAATTGGCCCAGTGGTTCTTGAGAAGAAGTCGAAAATGTGAAAAGTTTACAGACGGACAGACAGACAGACAGACGGACAGCTAGATGGACAGACGGACGGACGGACGGACGACGGACAAAATGTGATCAGAAAAGCTCACTTGAGCCTTCGGCTCAGGTGAGCTAATAAGAAGTACAAACTATTATACAATGAAACATCAAGTTACAACAGAATTAAGCATGCTCTGTGTTTTAACATTGTTTATCTACCTTGCAAAAACAAAAAAACACATTTGAAAACTTTCAATGACAAAAAACTAGACCCCCTACTTTTAGCTCTTCATTGAGACTCGATTTTCTCGGCATCTTGCCGAGGCTCAGAATCGAGTTGACACAAGTCTCCAAAGTACTCAAGGCATTAACTTCTGACTGGCTCGTGGAGGAGACACATGACTCCAACACACCTTAAACAGAAAGGAGGAGTAATGGTAAATTTATTGATTAAACAGGCATCAAACATTATGAATAGTGCAAATAATTTTACCACAACACTCATTAAAATTGCCTCGTCCCTCACAAACTTAACAGCTTTTAATTGTTGCTTGCAGCAACTCTGAATCAAAGAAGTGGCTATGTTTTCCAAACTTTAATCTAATAATGCTAATTAGCACATTTACTTGGAAATTAAAAGCTTAATCTACTTAGAACCCTTACTTGGATATTAAAATGGCTGACGAAAGACTCATTATATTTATGATACTGTCACTGCTAAGTATATATACTTTGATTCCAAAAGTGGCCCCACCTTAGGCCAGGAGGGACAATGGCTTGAAGTTGAAATTGCATCAGAAATAGGTCAATAAAGGTAACAATTGGCAATAAAGGTCAAGGACAGATACTATTCAAACAAGAGGCCCATGGGCCACATCGCTCACCTGAGCACTGTGGCTAGGAATAAAATAGAAATTGGTTAATTATTGAAAAGTTTAAATCCAAAAGTAAACCTTTGACCAGTTATGGTTTTACTATTCTTGAGAAGATGATTTTTCAAGAATTTTCCTACATATTTCTATGTAAAACTTTGGTCGGCCATTGTGGCCCCGCACTACCCCCGGGGGTCATGATTTGAACAAACTTGAATCTACACTACCTGAGGATGTTTTCATATGAATATGATCAATTATGGTTTTGTTATTCTTGAGAAGAAGATTTTTAAAGAATTTTTCTTTATATTTCTATGTAATATTTTGGTCGGCCATTGTGGCCCCGCCCTACCCCCAGGGGTAATGATTTGAACAAACTTGAATCTACACTACCTGAGGATGCTTCCATATAAATATCATCAATTATGGCTTTCTTATTCTTGAGAAGAAGATTTTTAAAGAATTTTCCGATATATTTCTATGTAAAATTTGGTCGGCCATTGTGGCCCCGCCCTACCCCCGGGGGTCATGATTTGAACAAATTTGAATCTACACTACCTGAGGATGCTTCCATATAAATATGATCAATTATGGCTTTGTTATTCTTGAGAAGAAGATTTTTAAAGAATTTTCCTATATATATCTATGTAAAATTTTGGTCGGCCATTGTGGCCCCGCCCTACCCCCGGGGGTCATGATTTGAACAAATTTGAATCTACACTACCTGAGGATGTTTCCCCATAAGTTTCATCTTTCCTGGCACAGTGGTTCTTGAGAAGAAGATT
>NW_026923117.1:15000-21481 GCF_032062105.1 Saccostrea cuccullata
GAAGCCAATTGTATAGCCCATCCCACTTAAAACTTATGGGCAAGGTTATAATTTCTGCAGACAAATATACAGACATAATATAAACACAAGAAACAAAATATGTACATAATTAGTCAAATGGAAAAAAATATACTATTTAATTGGAATCACAAAATAGATTGTTATTTCAGGGATAGGGAGTGGGTAGGGAGATTGGAAACCCCCCCCCCTGGAATTTCCTTTGTTATTTAAACAAGACTATATACTAAAGCAAATAAAAAATGATTTTGGACATCCTCCCCCTAACTAAGAAAACATTGGGGTTTTTTTTGTTTATTTGTTTTCAGTGTATGATTTTTTTCTCCTGCTTGTCAGGAAATTCTAGGCATGAATATTTTGACTGAGATGTGAACCCCCCTCCCTACTCCCGAAAAAAATTCTGGATCCGCACCAGTATTGGCAGTAACTGAATGTCACATCGACAAGGGGAGATAACTTCACAATATGAAATTCGTCTAGTGTGGCATGCGATGATCTTTGACCCTTTTTGAACTTTAACCTAATCGTTTGGGTTTATTTTACCCCCACTATACTTAAACTTGTACTTACCGACCTCCATAGGTCCTGTAAACTTCATGAAATATAAATCCAATTATAACACAAAATGAATTAATCCAAAGCACACCATTCTGCAGCATGTTATAATGATATTCCATTCGGAAAACCTCCGTGCCGTCGATTCCGTCACCTTATCAGATGAAGTGGGAATCGGCCGAGGTGTACCGAATGGAGTTTAATCTAAAAATATGATAATGGGTGACGCAACGTGATGTGATGTAGAATTTACATGTCAAGAACAAATTTTAAATTAATTCATAACAAACACTGTTTTAACAAAACTGTTCCATCTAGCCTATTCCCAAAAGTATGTACTGTGTGATTGTGGTGTCGAGGGGGGGGGGGGGGGATTAGTAAATTTAAAAAGGTCCTAATATGAGCAAAACATTTATCAAAATCTAATTTACATTATTAAGAGAATTCAAACTGGTATATAATGAATTAAGCATGTAAAATAAATATAAGAGGTTCTGAGTTATAGGTCACAGGGATAATTTCATACCCAATTTTATGAATACATATGTAAATTATAGGCACGTAGCAACCGGGGGGGGGGGGGGGGGGGGGGTTTCCCAACATTACCTGTACTATAAGAAAATGTCCATTTAAAAGATGGTTGCCCCCTCCCCCCACTTTTAACCACAGTATATACATTGCAAGGAAATATGAGAAAAATTGGAAGTGAAAGTAATTTTGCCTTGAAAAAAAAGTGGCCACCACCCCCCCACCCCCACCCCCCCATTTCATTTTTTTTCCTTGTTATATTTTTTTAGGTTAGTAAAAAAAATTTTCTCAGGTTGCCCCCCCCCCCCCCACTTTCAAAAACGATGCTACGTGCCTGAATTATATAGAATTATTTTGACTTTTTCCTTGGTAAGCCGCCCGTAGGATTGTGTATTTAGAGGCAAACACCTTAGTGCGGGTATTACTGTCTCATGACAGCATCTAGTTTTTTTAGATACGGTATCTTAAGCTGTCAACTATCATTTGGCAAAGAAAAAATTCATACATTTAAAATTTTAAAATTTGATCATTTTTGTGTATCTTTATATTGAGCTCTTCTTTTAAAGGAGATCGAAATAGTCTGAAAATGGCTGCCACCCCCCAGCCTCTTTAATAAATCTGTTGTTGACAGAACTGAATAAATCTGTTTTTTAACTAAAATTCCTTTAAAGGGGCATGGACACAGTTTCAGCTAAAATTTCTAAATTTATTTTTCCATCTTTATAAATATTTAACTAAGGTCTTTCTAATGATCATCAAAAATTTGAGCGCTAGTTATCCAGATACAAGACAGATTTAGAGCTCCTCACCTTTGTTATGTAAACAAGATCTGTGTCATGTTTTTGTTTAAACAGGTTAATATATTAATATATGTTCGTTCAAAGTATATGATTTCAAATAAAAGTTAATTTTAAATACGATTCCACAGTTACAATTGATTTTCTGAACTTCATTTTGTTATAAATATGATATTTTCTATATGTAAACAAAAACAAGGCACGAGCCTTGTTTACATTATGAAGAATTAACTTCAAGTTCTGTAACGTGTTTGTTAATCAACAAATAATGTTCAAATTTTTGCTAATCAATGGATGATGCCTTAGGTAGGAATTGTAAACAATAAAATTGGTTTTAAAAAATCAGATGAAACTGTGTCCAGGTCCCTTTTAAAGACATTTAAAAAATGTATTTGAACCAGAATGAAGTGAATATTTCACAAAATCTAACTTATCTGATCAGTAAATGCAAAACCTAAGCCTTAATTTCACACCAAAATCAATGGCAGAAAGAGATATTAAATAATCTAAATGTGACAGATACAGATTGTCCTTTGGGTCCTCTGCAGCAGGCAATATAATTAATTCCTTGGGATGGCATCTAATCCTCTATTCCAGATCCTAAGTGGATGACATACAGAATCAAACTTAAGAAAATATGTCTTACTGCCTACAGAAACAAAATGCTAAATCTGTATTTAATTGGATAAGAATTAAAAACTTTATTAGGAAGAAACTAAAAATTGTGGATGGACCGAAAGTCAAATACCATGGTAGACAAATTGACAGTGATGACTTTACAGCTCAAATTTTTATGACCCCCCTAATAAACCAGAGAATTCACTCATTTTGGTGTCCAATTTTAATTTTTTCATGTATATTTCAATTATTGTCTTCTTCTACTTAAGTTCTTCTCTCACCTCTGTGACAGCTGCACTATTATTGTAGTGATAGGTCACCAACTGCAGTACTGCATTCTTCAGTTCTTCTCTACTTCTCTGGGATAAGATTTCAGCATTCTGCTCAGGGTCTGATATAAACATACATAGATTATGTTAAAGGTACATCTATTCAATAAATATTATTTATTACCATTTCAAATGTTCATATAATTTTTTATCAGATATCCGAATATGGGTATGGTAGGCATTGAATTCATTTTTAAAGCGCTAAGCGCAGCGCAAAGCGCTTTTCTGTCAGCGTAAATTTACTTCCGTTCTGGTTCCAGCGCCACCACATTGGCAAGATAGATAACTCTACTTGTTATTCTAAAAATACGCAACTGGAAATCCCTGACTCTCTTTCGGCTATTTTAGTATATTTACATTTGCAAATGTTTTCCTTTATATAACACTACTGAAAGAAATGCGTATCTATAACTGTATAAATACAGGTATGGGGTCAAGAGGTCATAAATGTGCGTATGGATAATCGTTTGACGTAATTTCTCAGTGACGTCATAATGGGTCGACGTGCGTTCAGTGGATTACATACATGCCGTTGGGTTTGAAAAATAATGCATTTTACAAGTTAAAAGTCACAGCCAGGCAAATATAAAGTATGAATAAGTCACAAATGTAAATATAAGTAATAAGGTATCATTTTAAAACATCTATCGGGCTATAAATACGGGTCGGTACAAGATTAAATTCATCATAAAGCCCTTCGGGCTTTATGGAATTTAATCTCGTGACCGACCCGTATTTATAGCCCGATAGATGTTTAAAAATGATACCTTATTTCTTAAGTGTAATGCTGCGTTACGTGCATTTCTAATAATAGAAGGCAATTAGTAAGGAGAGCAGTTCTTATCATGCTCTTCTCTATATATGTAGTTCATTTAAATCATGTCGGTACACATTAATTTGGTACCACGTAGCTTACAACTGCTGCCTCTCTGGCGCAAATACTGAATTAAAAAACAGTTTTATTATTTATCATGTACATGCAATAAAGTGATTGAATATTCAATACGTACCCAGTACATGGTTTAAAACTCAGATGGGACTTTGATAAGTTATTAAATCTCAAACTGGGAGTGAGTTATTCAGAAGAAGAAATCACATAAAATTGATTTACAATGTCACTACTTACATAATATGGTACGTTCTATATATATATCCATATAAACTATAATTATTTTTTTCTTCTTTAATTACAATTATTTCAGGCAATGTAACAAAAACAAGCCTTTCTATTAACATCTTGCACCATGCTGAGATTTATCAGTGAAGTTGATTTTCGCATCTAAGTATCAATTAGTAACAGGCAGGAATGCATTCAGGGACGGTCTTTTTTTAATCTCTATACTTGTGTTGTACATAATTCGAAAGGAAGGACAGTTTGTGGCTCTACGGACATTAGAGCATATGGTGGATGTGTTTTCAACGAATCCACTCAAATAGTAAAACTTATTTATCGGAATACATGTATTGAGCTCTAAAATTGTGCGTGTAGTGTGCAGAATATGGCGAAAAATCCTAAAACCTTAATTAACGTTCTTAACAATGGACAGAAATAATGCTGATGAAATGTTTAGTAAATGGTGTAATACTTGAAGTAGGGAACAAGGAATAAATAGTTTATAAAGATGTGTCTCAGCTCTGTTGCCGATTCTTAATAAAGACTAAATAAAAAACAGAATAAAATAATATTGTATACCTTCATGAAGATTTATTAACTTGAGATCAATACGGCATTTCTTTCTTGGACTCTAGATCTTGAATTATTAATCATTGATAAAGCAGGAATATTATGAACAATTATTTTCAGTATTAGTTTTTAACTAGCACAACAATGCCGTATTTTTGATTCAAAGAAGAAAAGTGTGAAAATTTATATTACGTAAAAACGTGTTATTTACTATTGAGTGACACATATTGTATATCAACGTACACTAATGTTACTGCAAATACATGTACGCTATAAATCATATATAAAAAATCAGAGATTACAGGATAGCATCAAAAGATAAATATAATATCGTTATACTAAAATGTATATTTACATATTACCTCTGACATAAAGGACGTTAATTCTACGGATGTTTATTTCACTTACATAGAGTTGTTTTGTCATATGACGATGATGCCAATCTTCAATTTGAAAAACTTGTAAACGCAGAATGAATTTATTATTAAATATGATCACCAGAAGAGTTTCTCTTTCAGTGTTGCGCATTAATGAGAGGAATTTTAGCGACATTTTCAAGTGTTCACATTTTTTTCAAATTACAATGTATACAGTTTCCAGCAAAGGTATAGCTACATGTACATTTAGAGTTTAAATTTCATCGGAAAACTCGATTACCGCCTCCCTTCCAATTACATGTACATGTAATTGCAATTTATACGCAAATACGACCTCTTATAGATTCCTACGAGGCGATGTGAAAAGAAAATAATTTTACACGCAAGAATATTTTCTTGCAATTTCGTGTACAGTACTGTAAGTGAAATTGATTGATCTTGTGACATACGAAGATAATGTATAATGCTTGAAAAAAAGGCATGAGACAATGTTGAATTTCATATCCCAACGAGGTTTACATAATTATTTAGGACTGTGCTTGACCTAGCGCTATCGCACTGTCAAAATATCGCTTAAAATTCAATACAACAGGACATTTTAAATTAAAATAATTCTGACGAATTTCAAATCGATATGCTTAGCGCTTCCCAGTAATTTCAGTACTTTGATTTTTATTTGACAAGGTATTTTTTTTAGCAAAAATTTTCAGAAGCTTAAAGATGGGGGTGGGGGTGGTGAGTACACTATCCATTTTTCAGGTGCCCCTCACTCGGTTCTGTGAGTGTGATTTCTCCCGATACATTACTGGTTTTCTCCTAAAGAAATGACCATCTCACATCAACATCCGTTCAAAGGACCCTATCAGCTGCCCATTGGAAATAAATTCTCGAGCTGTCATGGGCTATCCTTGGTAACATTATATATAAATTTGTTTACATGTACATATATATATATATATGTATATATTGATTAAGTATTATTTTATTTTTTACTTCAATCTAGTACTGTTACTAAATAACCATATAATTCAAGCTCTGTATCAAATTTTAATGATCAGTCTGGTGAAACCCCCAAATGGGGATAAACGGAAGTAGGAAAACCACACCCCCAAACGGGGGTATGAGCATGCACAGATGCTTCAAAATATGCGTATTTCACGGAAAAAGTAGGGGTCAACAAAAAACACTGGTGCAGAGTAACCGATCATTTCGTAAATATAAAACTACTTGGAAATGATAGATTAAAGGTATTTTCAAAGTTTGTATTTTACACAAAAATACAACTTTACTGTACAAATAGGAGGGTCGTTCAAAAATTACGCGGACTTGTTGCACAGAAAAAATATTTGAGGACATAATCGGGCAAAATGTCACACATTATGTTAAAGAATCCTTACTTATATGGTCTTCAAAATTTCATATCAAAATGTTGTAAATTGGTATCAATTCTGAGTGATTTTTCAGGACATATCATTAAGTCACGGAGCAGCAAAATCTTCGACGTCACAGGCATTATAAAACAATATGTGACTGAGCTTTCATTTTCTCAACATTTTCCCAAGAGTACCTGTATAG
>NW_026923118.1:0-21151 GCF_032062105.1 Saccostrea cuccullata
AATTAAAACTAACTTTAATATATACCGATACCAGACAGACCAATAAAGCATAAATCTAACCAGTCAACAGAATCAAATCAATATTAAGGACTAGTCAGATATTTTCAGAAATATTGTAAAAAAATTTTAAAAAACTATCAATCTATAAACCAAAGAAATATTTTTAATAATTATCATTAAGTTACAATGGTGAAAACCTGCATTTATTTCACTTCCACAGGTAGATTAAATTTAAAACTCCAATTATTAATTAATTTGTTCAATTATTAAACAAGTGAATTTTTCATGTATCCATGGCTAGATCATTTTTTTTACTACGGTGCAAAACTGACATAGGTACATGTATCTGTATTAATCAATTATCTTTTAAATTTATTATTTATTCAAATAAGTAGTGATATAATATGTATATCAAGAAAAGAAAATGAAACTGCAGATAATAGTTCATTTAATGTAAATTACGCCTATTTGAACATCTATTTAAAAAACAATGCTTAAGTGCAGCTGTCAATCAATTCTAATTATCTCCAACAGTGTGCGTTCAGGCGTGAAGCGATTTCCTGTTACCCAATGTAATTTTCACACCTTTCTGTGCATTACGTAAACAGAGGAGAGACTGGCTAAATTTGACACGGATTTTTCATGCTTATTCAAGGTCCGTGTTGAATGTTCTTGCGTCTCAATATTATTGTTAATATTTGAGTTATCAATTTTACATGTAAAATATATCGAGTTATTCCCCCCCCCCCCCCCACCTCATTACCTAAACATTTTTTACATGTATATTTAATTCTTTTATAATAAAGGCATGGAGGAATTAATAATTTGAGTTACGAATTTCGATTTAAAGAAAAAGAAACCCTGGAATTTCACTGTCTTTAAATATGGTGTTTAAATTTTAAGTGGACCGACGGTCCTCCTAGTCCTGAACATTTGGTGGACCTTCCAATTTTTTGGTGGACTCGGGCCGCCGGTCTACCGTTAGTGTCGAACCCTGCCAACCATATACTTGCAACCATGATTCTTGTCTAAAATGAGTCTTGCCATATATAGTAAACTAAAGTTTACAATCAGACTGGAAAAGCTCTGTACTACTGTACATGTATATAAACCTGTATTGCAGTTCCTGAACAGTCCTGGGATTCCTATGGGTAGAGTGACTTCCACTCCAGTGTGCAGTCAGCGAGAGGCAGCCACACCTACCTGTCCACTGCAGAGCAGTGCAACCAAAACAAGTCAACCCAAGTATGTTATAACTTATGGTTGTACATGGTCAAAGTATTTATTTGTTAGAATGCCAGCATTATTTTGTATGGTACATACAATAGTGGTTAATTTTAAGTCCTATTAAAGTGTTTGACCTTGACCTTGTTACAGGTCGGCCCAGTGTACCCCCAGGATTAGGAGGACCCTGCTGAATGCCACCCCCAGGACTCCCACTCCTTTTAAGGAGGCTCTGGCTGACAAGAAGAATAAAATTAATGATATGGTAAACTTTCATATGTATTACAATGCAAGTTATTCTAATAATAATGATATGCTAAATTTTAGAATCCTTTAAGGATTTAGTGGTGTCTTATGATGTCAACTTTGTCTGTATGTTTTACTGTTTTTCATTCTATCCATCCTCAAATATTGTTTTATCTCTTTTTGGCTAAAAGCTTGTGACTTTTCTGATCAGCTGTTGTTTTCAAGTCCATCTGTTTATCCAACTATCTTATGGGCCTTTTACTTAGCAAGTAAGACTAGACCTGCTGATAACATTTCTGTAAAGTTTCAGCTGGAATCTCTAAGTCATCTGTAAGAACAGCTCTCAGAAAAATTATAGGTGAAAGACCGTGAGGCAATTGCAATATGTCACCCTGACATTATTTGGGGTGACATATCTGACGTACCTATTTAAATGAGTTACGGGTAAATTTCCATTAGAAGTCCCTCTGTGGCTACTTTTGGATGAGGTCTTTGCTCTGTACCCCTATTGGGAGAGCAATTGAAATAGTATTAGGTATTTCTTGATATACAAATGTACTAATTTTTCACCCAATTATCCTTGTATAAATATAATCCATTCATTTTTGGGTTTGATGCTGTCCTAATGTAGTATTCTATGTTTTTATTGCTTGCATGTATTTTGAGAATACATATTTATGTATTTTTCTATAGGTACTAAATCTGATACACTTCTCTGTATTTACAGCCAGAAGATGTTGATGGGAAGGAAGAAAACAGACTGACATTTACCCCAGACATCGCTCAAATCACCCGGGGAGGAAAACAAGTATCTGTCAAAAAGGTTAACTCATCTGTACATTGTTTTTGCTATAAAACACTAAATAAAATTTCATAAATATCATTTTAAAAAGTGTCAAAATAGCCTTATACTGGTAAATATTTGCATGAATACATATAGTCTCATAAATTCATTCCAGCTTGTTAACACATTTATATGTAACCAAATGATCTCAATACATTTCTTTATTTATGTATAACTGGTCAAAAGCAATTACAGTTAATTCTCGATAAACCGCCACCTTTTGTAATTTAGAAATCATGGCGGTATAACGAATTTGGCGATGAATTGAATTTCCCATTTTTAGGAAACAAGAAGTAGAGTTACCGTTCTTAGAAATACCATTTAGCGTTTCTATTCTTATTATTACATGAACATGTATATAAAATTATATTTCTAAATTTAAAAATACTTCAAGTAATTTTTTTATGTATAATTTCGCTAAAACAAAATGTGCAGTTATGAAATAAAGACAAGTACATGTGTATGCTTGTAAATCTGCACGTCTGTGAACAAAAAATGCTGGGTCGATCGTCGTGATATATTGCAGATAGTACGTAAAATGAATTCTTCAATAAATTCACTGTTTATGGCATCATCGATAATGAAACGTTCACAAGTTATACTGTATAATTATTTATTTTTTTAGCAAACTTAGCATCGTTTAAGGCAGAGATCATCAAAATAATATCGCTATCGGCTTACTTTAACCAGTCTAGTCGAACCCTCAAACGAGGGTATACCCTCAAACGAGGGTTTTCCTTCCCTAAATGCAACGCTCGAAAGCAGAAGAACGATAACTCTTCTTATTTAAAAAATAAATATATTTTTTAAAAATCATAAACATACAAAAATAAATTGTCTACACCTCTGTTTTCAATTTAAAAAAAATAATAAAAATGTTTTCGTCTTTATTTTCGTCATTTCTGAGGCACAAAAGTTTGTTTACAGGACAGAGGAAATTCGAACATGCACGAAGAAAGTGTCGATAAATAATAAATAACATGCTAATTACACAAGATTTTTAATACCGGGGAAGGGAATTATATGTAGTTCAACTTTAAACAAGCAATTGTTTGTTTATTCATCCGTTTTATTAAATTATGAATAAAAAATCTAGTTGTATCAAGCATGGAGATCAAGGCACAGAATACGCTAACTTTGGGGGAGAAAAAGTCTCGATTTTTACAATAAACATATACTTTTTCGCAATACAATCTCTTTAAACATCTTTAATCTATCAAATTTGAGTACATAGCTACGAAATAATCCATCACTTTGCACGAGCATATTTTGTGGACCACACGTTTTTCCGTGAAAACGGCACTTTTTGATTTTCTGCGCATGCGCCATACCCCCGTTTGAAGGTACGGATTCCAACATCCGTTTACTCCCGTTTGACGGTTCGACTAGACTGTTAACAACTACCGCTTTCATGGCGAAGCCGTGACTAAATGATTTTTAATAAACAGAAATCAAAATTATTATAACAGTTCATGTTAAAATTATTGTTTATTAATTCTTGTTTAATTACTTAATTGCATGTACCTTGTCTGCCTTTACATGCTTTACAACAGGAATAGCGTCACAACCAATTAGCCGCGCTTCACTGACCACACGCACCTGTGGCGGTATTATCGAGATAATTGACACTTAAAAATGGACGTTTGTTATGAAAACAGGGTGGCGGATGGCGGTATGCGAATTTGGCGTTATAAAGAGAATTTTATATAGCAGGAAAAATGTTCTGAGGAAATCATGGCGGTATTGCGAAAATGGCGATGAATCGAATGGCGATAATTCGAGAATTGACTGTATTTCAACATGTAAGGCCATGTTTAAAATAATGTTTGCTTGCCCTCTCACAACTCGGGGTAAAATTACTGGGTTGGTAGGTAGGTAGGTTTGAAAATCTTTTTTAATTGTTGACGGGGAGAGAGGAATAAAAAGAAAAAAGAATTTCATGTTTTGGAATGTAGAAAAAAGTTTCTAGTGAGGCCATTTTAAGTCAGTCAGTTGGGAGAGAGCTACCAAACAATTTTTTAAAGATGGCCTAACAAACGTAGTTTTAGAAAATATTAAAAAATATAAATGCAAAACTGAAAAAAACATATACGAGGGTTGATCCAAAAGTAATGTTACAGTGTCCATATCTTTTATGTTTGGCGTCATATTATCAAATACAATATACCAAAAGATGCACAAATATAAATCTAATTAAAATTGAAATTTTAATTAAATAATGTTTATTTGAATTTATTTTATAGATGTTTAAAACATAGTGCATAGGGGTTGTCGCCGCGTTACAACGGAACGTCACGTTTTAAAGTGCATTTTTTCTTAGAATGAAAAAACCAAACACATTAAAAAAATTCTGAATAAGCACCTAATCTCCCATTTTTTAAAGACACAATTCTCGTCACTTTCTAGTCTTTAATTGAAAATTAAACGACGGCATTGGTATTTTGTGATCATAAACATTGTTGTTTTACTCTGTTGAATTGAACAAAAGGATTGTCGAAATGGAGAAAAAAAGGCTCGACGAGTTGTAATGCATTTTTGCTTCAAAATACGGAAATCATCACTAGCGATATTTTCGTTAATCAATCAGACTTACAGAATAAAGAATGTAAATAAGAGACATTATAATAGATGGTTTCAGCAATTTTGGGCGGGTGATTGGTCACTGAATGATAAGCAGAGGGAAGAAGACCAAAAGAAAGGAGTTTGGATGGAAACGTTCAATGGTGTCTGACACTGTCAAAAAAGACAGACGTATAGAGTGACATGTGAATTTTTAAGTTTGTCTTATGCTACTGTTCAAAAAATTTGACAAAGGGCTTAATTATGAAAAGAGTGAGTGTATAATGGAACTAAGAATTCTTAAAGAGAGTTTGGTGAAAGTGTTTGCGAATCACAAATATTTTTTAATGAAACGAAGGGGAAACGCTTAAAAGTATGACGGTATGTATCCATCATATGACGTTATATTTAGGTGCGGCGACTACCATAAACGCGCATTGTTTAAAATCCGATTTTTTGAGAAGTATACATCATACTCCTTTGAATTTTTCACTTCTGATTTTAAATAAATAAAGCTTTCATCATGTATAATTTTGTTGCTTTACGTCGATTTATAGCAATTTTATCAAAGTTGTGACATTACTTTTGGATCAACCCTCGTACAAAATATGTTGAAGATTAAACGAAAACTTTTTTTTAAGTTGATGGAACCACTTATGTTATATTCTTTGTTTGAGTCCACATTTCAAATTAAATGTCTGCAAATAATGATCTGCTACATGATAGAAAATTTTCTGCTGTGAACTTGCTTTAACTACCTAAAAATTGCAAATTATTAGCTCACCCGAGCCGAAGGCTCAAGTGAGCTTTTCTGATCAAAATTTGTCCGTTGTCTGTCGTTGTCGTTGTTGTCGTCGTAAACTTTTCACATTTTCATCTTCTTCTCAAGAACCACTGGGACAATTTCAACCAAACTTGGCACAAAGTATCCTTGGGTGAAGGGGATTCAATTTTGTTCAAATGAAGGGCCACGCCCTTTTCCAAGGGGAGATAATTATGAATTAGTGAAAAAATTAATGGCATTTTAAAAAAATCTTCTTCTCAAGAACCACTGGGCCAAGATAGATGAAACTCATGTGGAATCATCCACATGTAATGTAGATTCAAATTTGTTCAAATCATGACCCCCGGGGCTAGGGTGGGGCCAAAATGGCCGATCAAAGTTTTTCATAAGAATATATAGGGAAATCTTTTAAAATCTCCTTCTCAAGTACTTCAAAGCCATGATTTGTGATATTTATATGAAATCATCCTCAGGTGTGTAGATTCAAGTTTGTTCAAATCATGATCCCCTAAGGGGGTTAAGATTTAAGCCCCCCCCCTCCCCCCTCCAATCTCAGTAAACTTTCATTTCTGATCTGATATTTGCTTTCTCCTAGCCGGTGTGCTCAGGTGAGCGCTGTGGCCCCTGGGCCTCTTGTATTGTTTTCTGTGATTTGGAAATTTGTTTTAGTGTCTGTGATTAGTAAACTTAGGCCCTGCTTCCTTAGGTATAGCTCTAACATTCTTGAATATGACTGTGTAGTTTTACATTTCACAGTTTTATTATGACACCAATGCATGTATTTGTACTGAATCTGTAATGTGATCTGTAGGCTCAGCCAAAGCGCAAGATGAGAAAATGTCTGGCAACAAGATGGCTGTCACCAAGGAGAAATATAGGCTTTCCAGAGGAAAAACCAATGGTTTTATCACCTGAAACACCAGTAAGGCAAATTCCAATATTAATATTATTCAATATTATTCTTAATCATAATAATGTTAATATGGATATCTAAAGATTACACTTTTCTACACCTGTACTTTATGTTTTATTACATTTTCAAACTTTTCAGAGTAAATCGCTGCTGAATGATGCCAGTGTGCTGTTCTCTCCTCCTTCCATCATCAAGGAAACTCTACCAGAGGAAATCCTGGAGGAAACAAAACCTCCAAAAAAGGAGGCCACCAATAAGGTACAGTATCTGGGAGGTTGATCAGTGCATTAGTACTCTACTCCCAGTATGAAATTCATGCCTGTAAATTTTACAAAAAATGTACAAATAAAAAGTATTTCAGATTTGGGAAATGGCTCTAAAGAAAATAAAATAACTGCCTTTGAGAGCCAATTAACCACATTTATGGCAAATTTTTTCATGTACTGGATTATTTTCAGTTGCATCTTCATAAGTTTTGCTTTTGATATAAATCATACTTATAAAGTACAGTAGATTTAAAAAAAATGTGGAATTTGTAAATGTTTTTGATAAAATATATTTAATCAAACCATAAACTGAATTGGCCTCCCAGTCTGTGTCCATTAGGCACATGCCTTTAAAGTTGAACCATAAAAAGTATCTTCATTTGTTTTCCACTATCTTACTTTTAAATTCAAAGAAACACAAGTTTTCTATAGTGAAAAAAGTAAAAAAAAAATATATGGCATAGAAATTTGTCTTGTGTGGAAAACAAGGAAAAAAATGTCTGGAATTTATTTTCATGTCATGTTTAGAATGTTCCCCCCATAGGATATACATGTATTAGTCATGTTATGAGATCTCCAGTTTGTCATGTGAAGTTAATAAACTGATTATTTCAGAGTTCTGTGGTAAGGAAATCCAGTAGGAAAATCCAGTTTGCGGAAACAGAGTCACTCAGCAATTCAAAGGTAGGTGTCAGGACGCAAATAATACTAAAGGATTATGTATTACTAAGATGATATGCCAGTGTATATATGATGATATAGTCTCACTATATCGGTATATTATGATAGAGGGATCATTAAAACTAGTGATGAAACGATTGTCGCTGACGATCGATTGTCGATCGTTTTTGGGTGTTCGATTCCGATTATCAATTGCGTTTTTCATAATCGATTGTCGCCCACATAAACTTGCCCAAATAAACTCGTACAATTTGAATGAAACAAATACGTACGCATTAACAATACATGTAAAACGAAAGGAGGTCAACAAAAATGGCGTCCGAAGACGAAGTTAACAACAATCAAGTAGAAATTTACCCATAGATAGACCGTTCCATCGTTAAAATGATGTTGTCCTACGGACCGGGTTTAACGATTGAGTTTGTTCCCTGTATTCGTAATGTAGCGAAACAAACACGGGCAATAACTCGTACTCGGACAATCTAGAGAGTTCCAAATGTAAACATGGCAGGTAAATTTGAAGCAAGAGAAAACGTGGAGAACATTAATTGGATTGTCGTCTTTATATGGATTATTTTTTTGGATAAAAGTCATAAGCAATTAATTTGGAAGTTATTTCCAGTGCAAATCCTTTTATATTCTTCAAAATCATTTTGGAGCGGATCCACTCCGATTTGCTACATTGCAAGTAGGCCTATATGGGACGTATTCTAACTGTGGTGAGGGCTTTTACCAAGACACAGTTAGGTTATTATAACTAGGGAATGCAAAATCTGATGTCATGACAAACATTTTTAGTTTTTATGAGCAAATATGTATTTTTTTAGCTCACCTGAGCCGAAGGCTCAAGTGAGCTTTTCTGATCAAAATTTGTCCGTTGTCTGTCGTCGTTGTCGTTGTTGTTGTCGTCGTTGACATCGTTGTCGTAAACTTTTCACATTTTCATCTTCTTCTCAAGAACCACTGGGCCAATTTCAACCAAACTTGGCACAAAGTATCCTTGGGTGAAGGGGAATCAAGTTTGTTCAAATGAAGGGCCACGCCTCCTTCCAAGGGGAGATAATTATGAATTTGTGAAAAATTTATGGCATTTTTAAAAAATCTTCTTCTCCAGAACCGCTGGGCCAGGAAAGATGAAACTCATGTGGAATCATCCTCAGGTAGTGTAGATTCAAGTTTGTTCAAATCATGACCCCCGGGGCAAGGGTGGGGCCATAATGGCTGACCCAAATTTTACATAGGAATATATAGGAAAAATCTTTAAAAATCTTGTTCTCCAGTACCACTGGGCCAGGAAAGATGAAACTCATGTGGAATCATCCTCAGGTAGTGTGGATTCAAGTTTGTTCAAATAATGACCCCCGGGGCAAGGGTGGGGCCAAAATGGCCGACCCAAGTTTTACATAGGAATATATAGGAAAAATCTTTTTCTCCAGAACCACTGGGCCAGGAAAAATGAAACTCATGTGGAATCATCCTCAGGTAGTGCAGATTTAAGTTTGTTCAAATCATGACCCCCCGGGGCAAAGGTGGGGCCAAAATGGCCGACCCAAGTTTTACATAGGAATATATAGGAAAAATCTTTACAAATCTTCTTCTCCAGAACCACTGGACCAGGAAAGATGAAACTCATGTGGAATCATCCTCAGGTAGTGTAGATTCAAGTTTGTTCAAATGATGACCCCCGGGGCAAGGGTGGGGCCAAAATGGCCGACCCTAGTTTTACATAGGAATATATAAGAAAATTCTTTAAAAATCTTCTTCTCAAGAACCACTGGGCCAGGAAAGATGAAACTCATGTGGAATCATCCTCAGGTAGTGCAGATTCAAGTTTGTTCAAATCATGACCCCCGGGGCAAGGGTGGGGCCAAAATGGCCGACCCTAGTTTTACATAGGAATATATAAGAAAAATCTTTAAAAATCTTCTTCTCAAGAACCACTGGGCCAGGAAAGATGAAACTCATGTGGAATCATCCTCAGGTAGTGTAGATTCAAATTTGTTCAAATCATGACCCCCGGGGCTAGGGTGGGGCCAAAATGGCTGACCCAAGTTTTACATAGGGATATACAGGGAAACCTTTTAAAATCTTCTTTTCAAGTACTTCAAAGCTATGATTTGTGATATTTATATGGAATCATCCTCAGGTAATGTAGATTCTAGTTTGTTCAAATGATGAACGCCTGGAGGAGGGGGGGGGGGGAGTAAATTCAAGCCTGATGTGCTCAGGTGAGCGCTGTGGCCCCTGGGCCTCTTGTTTCTGTTTCTTTATTACTTATAATACAAAAAGTTGTCCTTAGAATAAACTTAATAAAATTTTATTTTTAGTTTGTTACATAAATGATAAATGCTATAAAGAAATGGAATTTTGTATTTGAAATTTTAATTACCAATTAAGTCGATCATTGATCGATTAAGCTTCTCCGATTTTGACCGATTATCGATTATGAAATTTTCCCGATTATTCAACACTAATTAAAACACCCTCTAGTGAATGAATACAAAAATACAAATTTCAAACTCTTATTATTTTAATGTGGTTAATGTATTAATTTCAAATTTAAATGTATGTGTTCATACAAAATATTGCATGGGGCACTTAGTTTTTTAGCTCACCTGAGCCGAAGGCTCAAGTGAGCTTTTCTGATCACATTTTGTCCGGCGTCCGTCTGTCGAGCTGTCCATCTGTCCGTCTGTCTGTCTGTAAACTTTTCACATTTTCGACTTCTTCTCAAGAACCGCTGGGCCAATTTCAACCAAACTTGCCACAAAGTATCCTTGGGTGAAGGGGATTCAAGTTTGTTCAAATGAAGGGCCACGCCCTTATTCAAGGGGAGATAATTGGGAATTAATGAAAATTTAGTGGTATATTTTAAAAATCTTCTCAAGAACCACCGTGCCAGGAAAGATGAAACTTATGGGGAAACATCCTCAGGTAGTGTAGATTCAAGTTTGTTCAAATCATGACCCCTGGGGGTAGGGCGGGACCAAAATGGCCGACCAAAGTTTTACATAGAAATATATAGGAAAATTCTTTAAAAATCTTCTTCTCAAGAATGACAAAGCCATGATTCATCATATTTATATGGGAGCATGCTCATGTAGTGTAGATTCAAGTTTGTTCAAATCATGACCCCCCGGGTAAGGGCGGGGCCAAAATGGCCGACCAAAGTTTTACATAGAAATATATAGGAAAATTCTTTAAAAATCTTCTTCTCAAGAATGACAAAGCCATAATTCATCATATTTATATGGAAACATGCTCAGGTAGTGTAGATTCAAGTTTGTTCAAATCATGACCCCTGGGGGTAGGGCGGGGCCAAAATGGCCGACCAAAGTTTTACATAGAAATATATAGGAAAATTCTTTAAAAATCTTCTTCTCAAGAATGACAAAGCCATAATTCATCATATTTATATGGAAGCATGCTCAGGTAGTGTAGATTCAAGTTTGTTCAAATCATGACCCCCGGGGATAGGGCAGGGCTGAAATGGACGACCAAAGTTTTACATAGAAATATATAGGAAAATTCTTTAAAAATCTTCTTCTCAAGAATGACAAAGCCATAATTCATCATATATATATGGAAGCATGCTCAGGTAGTGTAGATTCAAGTTTGTTCAAATCATGGCCCCCGGGGATAGGGCGGGGCCGAAATGGACGACCAAAGTTTTACATAGAAATATACAGGAAAATTCTTAAAAAATCTTCTTCTCAAGAATGACAAAGCCATAATTCATCATATTTATATGGAAACATGCTCAAGTAGTGTAGATTCAAGTTTGTTCAAATCATGACCCCGGGGGTAGGGCGGGGCCAAAATGGCCGACCAAAGTTTTACATAGAAATATATAGGAAAATTCTTTAAAAATCTTCTTTTCAAGAATAACAAAGCCATAATTCAACATATTTATATGGAAGCATGCTCAGGTAGTGTAGATTCAAGTTTGTTCAAATCATGACCCCCGGGGGTAGGGCGGGGCCAAAATGGCCGACCAAGGTTTTACATAGAGATATATAGGAAAATTCTTTAAAAATCTTCTTCTCAAGAATGACAAAGCCATTATTCATCATATTTATATGGAAGCATGTTCAGGTGGTGTAGATTCAAGTTTGTTCAAATCATGACCGGGGGGGGGGGGGGGGGGGGGGGGGGGGGGGGTAGGGCGGGGCCAAAATGGCTGACCAAAGTTTTACATAGAAATATATAGGAAAATTCTTTAAAAATCTTCTTCTCAATCATTTTCTAAAAAATAGCAAATCCATGATTGGTCATGGGACTACTTTTGGATTTAAACTTTACAATAAAAAGCCATTTTATACTAGTCCTACCCTTGGTGCTCAGGTGAGTGATGTGGCCCATTGGCCTCTTGTTTTTTTAAGGACAGAACTTGAAGCAGTATAATACAAGTATAATGAATACCACAATAACAGAATGAAAAACATTGCTTCAAGAAGTGCATGCAAAAAATCACATTTTCATCTCATTATACTACTGCCTCAGAAAAACCAAATTTTGCAAAGAAGTGATAGGCGTGGCATTTTAATCTTTAGGGTTACAATTATTCTGACTCTCTGCTTTTTATTTTTACAGATGAATAAAGATTATGTGAAGATTGCTTGTGGAAGAACTGATGATCAAATCCTCATGATTGATTATGCCAGGAGCATAGTTAAAAGTGCTTCTTTTATATAGCTGACGTAAAAACACAGCATTGTGAAATGAAACAAGCTCTTAACATACCGTGCAGTTTTTATGAATCAGCAAGAGGGATTTGTGTTTAAGATAAGGATTTTCCACTGTTCTGAGAAAATTAAATTGTTTGTCTTCCTGAAAATTAACATACAGAACATATGGTATCAGTTGTAGCATTGGAAATATTGTTTAAAAATCCATAAGTAATCCTATGCTTCAAAGACTATGCTTGTGAATGCAAGCAAGCACTTGTGTAGTTACTTTAAATTTTCTTGCATTTGATAGTCAGATGTAATAGTTATGATATGGCAGCTTTCATTCCTGTTTTTTTTCTTGCCTTTGTTGACAGATTGATAGAACAGTAAAAATGATATTGTAAGGGTATTGCTAGGATTGAAGTAAATTTGTCAATTCTTGTATAAATGAACATGTACATGTGCAAAAGCTGCTTTCATAATATGCCTTGTTGTTTATTACTGGAAGCAAGCACTGATAATCTGTTATGACATATTTCTTACTCCATTGATTTATTAAGACTGAATGTAATTCAGTGTATTCGAGAAGATTTCATGATTCAACGATTTGATACTACATTTTCCAACAGGTTATAAAATTTGCACATTTTTTTTAAGAGTTGTTTATTGGTTATGTTTTGTTGTATTTAAGTGTA
Organism: Saccostrea cuccullata; assembly: GCF_032062105.1. Classification (NCBI taxonomy): domain Eukaryota; kingdom Metazoa; phylum Mollusca; class Bivalvia; order Ostreida; family Ostreidae; genus Saccostrea; species Saccostrea cuccullata. The sequence continues at coordinate 12,883 of NW_026923118.1, forward strand.
GCTATTTATTTGTAGTAGTTTCTTTTACAATAACTCTGTAAAAATGTAATAATTGTCACCATTTATTTCATAACTGTTATAATTATTTAAATCATATGTAATTTTTATGCCCCGCCATGAATATGGCCGGGGCATATAGTGTTTGTCATGTCTGTCTTCCGTCCTTCTGTCCTTCTGTCACACTTTGCGTTTAGCTCTGTTCAAAGCTAAGTTTCAAAGAAACTATCCAAGATATTTTCATCAAACTTCATATGCTGATAGATATTGATGAGAGCTATGCAACTGCATCAACATTTTTTGACCTTGACCTTTCCTTTGACCTTGACCTCACTTTTCTTAAATTCGTGTTTAGCTCAGTTTTAAATATACCATTCAAGATGGTGTTATCAAACTTCACATGTTGATACAAGCTTGCACAGATGATGCATCTATGGATGAACACTACCAGACTTGCTTCGGATGCTGGATCTGACCTACATTTTCCAGATGAGTGACCAGGTTAAAGTTTTTGGAGCAGGTCCATTTCCAAGGAACTATAAGCCCTACCCAAACCAAACTTGCAGGGATGATGCATCTAGGGATGAACACTACCAGACTTGCTTAGGATGCTGGATCTGACTTACATTTTCCAGATGAGTGACCAGGATAAAGTTTTTGGAGCAGGTCCATTCCTTAGGAACTATAAGCCCTGCCTGAACCAAACTTGCATGGATGATGCATCTAGGGATGGACACCTTGCTTCGGATGCTGGATCTGACCTACATTTTCATTCCCAAGTAATTATAAGCCGTACCTGAACCAAACTTGCATGGATGATGCATCTAGGGATGGACATTACCAGACTTGCTTCAGATGCTGGATCTGACCTACATTTTTATTCCCTAGTAACTGTAAGCCCTGCCTGAACCAAACTTTCATGGATGATGCATCTAGGGATGGACACTACCAGACTTGCTTCAGATGCTGGATCTGACCTACATTTTTATTCCCTAGTAACTATAAGCCCTACCTGAACCAAACTGATTAAATTTTATACACATACAAATTTTCATGTTGCTTTACTAATATATCCTCGGCGGGGCATTCATGTCCTATGGACATATTTCTAGTTTATTTTCAAAATGAAAATGTTTTTTTTAGATTTGTCAAAGATAAACTATAATTTATTTTTAATTTTTATTTTGGCTCTTCAAATTGTATTAAAACTTTGTAATTTTCACGATTCTATAGCAATTCTCATGGAATATATCAATCTTTGGAAGCTGTCTTTTGCATAAAAAATGAGAGAATTAATCAAAACAGTTATTTACTCTGCACTAACAGACTAGTTCAGTCTGCCTGTAACGTGATTTACAAACATATCATATTGGGTCATTGTGCTAAGATACAGTATGTTTATAAATAAAAATGTGCTAATTAGAGAAAATAAGTAATATCTTTTGTCAGATTATTTTGATGATGTGCTATTTGTGTTTATGTCTTGTAGATTTTTATATTTGTTCTTGATTATTTGTCTGTTCATTGCTTGTTGATTTCTTTTGTTTTGAATTATTTTGATTTTGTTTCAAATACAGGATACATTTTCACAAACACAGCATGTAGATGGTACAATAAAAATACAGTTAAAATTTATTTGTTTGTATAAATCTTCTTTAATGAAAATATAAGAAATATACATGTACATAGTATGTATAATCTTTCCAAGATTTTTGGGGGAATCCTTGTAACAGATAGCAAAACAAAATAATGTGAAATTATTATTTTTAATTTATAATTACCAAAGGTTTGAGCATAAGAACTAAAAATTTATTACACCCTCGCCCTAAAAGTAGCAAAAGAATTGGAAAAGCAACTTTTATCTCAGATTGTTTGCATGTTCAAAGGTATGAAATAACAAAATTTTCTGATACAGAAAGTTAAATGTCACCTATAAAACCATATTAGTGTCACTTCATCATTAAGAGATAGTTTCTAGTAATTTACTTATATACAGCTGTTTTGATATTGCTGCTGCACCATCAACGTTTCCAGTTGAGGCCATCCCATATTGTGTGTTTTGATCCCTAGTTTGGTACACTCTCAGGAGGGGTTGGGGGGTCCACAGTGGTGATCAGTCACTGCGTGTTGGTGGTGGGTATCCAGCTACTAGTTTCTCTCTTTATCCAAACCCAGCATGATGATCTTTCTGCTGCTGGGGTCATTTTTGGACTGCTGTTCTGCTTCTCCCTGTCACCCATAGCCTAGAGAACATCCTCCAAATTGACTGTGTCAGGAAGCCTCTACAACCAACTTCTACTGGATAGTTCCAGGTCTGCTATGCTTTATCCCTACATTCTGCCAGCAGTGAGTCATATTTTGCCTTTTTCCTTTCATGGGCTTCATCACATCTTTCTTCCCAGGGAACTTTCAGCTCTATGACAATGATCGTAGTACTTGCTGACTAGGTGCAGAACTGTACCCCTCAGCTTGAGAAAATTCGGACAGATGAAGCACAGAGCTACAGATCCATGCGTTGTAAAATCCTTTGATTTACGCCACTGCTTCTTTGTTGCTCACTTAGGGCATTATTTCTTGTAGTTTATGCTTTCTCTGGCTTTTGGAATTGTATCTGATAATCAAGCATAAATTTTACTCCTATTTTTGATACTTCATTTACCTTTTAACGGTCTGAAGCAGTGCTTAATAGTTTAATTTGGAATGTCAGTTTAAAAGATTCCCGTTTTTGATGCCCAAACCATAAACCGCTGAAAGGTTAATTAAATACTACTGTTCTGCAGCTACTTGCTGATCACATTACCGTATCAGGCTTGAGATTAGTTGGGATTATCTCTGGGAATGTCAGTTTCTGACCTAGATCTACAGTCAGTTTCCAATCATCTGCCTGGTTAAGGGGGATGTACGGCCACCTTTAGTGCTGTGAGAACAAAATGTAAACATTTCTTCAAATGGCTTAAATACATCATATTTTGATCAAATTTTAAGTCCTTATGATAAAGATACAATAAATATTCATAACTGAATGCATGTTGTGCATATATAATCTATACTTTTGCAGAGAAATGCTTTTGATATGCTCCTTAGAACTGCGCAGCTACAGAATTCAGCAGAGCCTTAAAAAATCCAAAAAAAAATGCAAATTGTGCATCAATGTTCTCTCTACAACCATTTGTTGAGAAAATGTCTAAATTTTGCACTTTTAAATGATAATTTCAAGTTCAAAACAAGGTATCATTGTCTTCAAAAAGAGTGTAAAGAACCATGAAAGTAGTTCATGGATACCAGCACGTGGTCTATTTTTAGCACAGAATTTTGTTTTCCAGACCTCTTCTTAATATGGAGGGACATAACAATCTTTAAATGTAGAAGAGAATTACAGTTGCAAAATATTTCAAATAGTATGAACACTTTTAAAAGAGGAAATGTGTTATAGTATGGCTTGAAGTAATTTATTTAGTATTATTATCGATCGAACAGTTGTTAAATAATGTACTTATTGATATCAAAGAAAAAAATCTTAAACTCTTTAATTCCGGGTAAGGAAAAATGAGCACCATTAAAGTTAAGAATTAAGAGTTTGTAAGTTTGCCACAGATAACTTATAATATATATCAAAATTTTAATTATCACCAATGAAACACAAAGAAATTAAACACATAAAATCGATATGAATGACCTTGATTTAGTACCTACCAGTACGAGGGGTGATCAAAAAGTTCGCGAACTATCTCTATATCTACAAAACCACAATTCAGATTAGAAACAAATTTGGTGCACACATAGCCAAACACAAGTTCTATAAAATAGCATATGCTGAATAAAGTTTTGCTCATAATGACGTCATTATGCAGGTACTTGTGACGAAAAATGGTTGCCTCAGTGGAACTCGTTTAACAAACGACTAAAATATTTATGGTATATCTTAAAAATGCCTTTGAAGTAGCATATAAGAATTTGTTCATAGATTATTAAGACAGATGACTTCCTACAAATTCAATCAATGATTGGATAGATCGTTTTAGTGAAGGAAGGCAGATGGTTAAATATGATACTTGTTATATTGCCCTGTGATATATTAGCAAGTTTGAAAAGGGATGTGTTTTTAATTAAGCAATATGCTATCAAAGACCTACAATTTACACTTTGAAAAATACTTGAATATTTCAACAATAATATAACTATCAAATACCTAAGATATATCGTTTACTTTTTGATCTACCCTCATATACTCTGTCAAATAAACGTTTACAATTTTGATTTTAGCGGAGCAACATTTGAAAAGGAATGAAATCATTCAGAGTGAGTTGGGAGATTTAATGAATAAAAAAACTTTTTCTATTTGCCTTTTTGTCAAAATTACAATTTTACATATTAAAGAAAAAAATCAACATTAATAAATATTTTATACCATCTTTAAAATGACGTTAGGTGGTCCTCCCAACTCAGGGAAAAATTATTGGGTCCGTATTTATAGGTGAGAAAAAAATTCCTAAAATTTTAAACATATTCGTTGACGGAAGAAAAAAAAACATGTAATGGGATGTAAAAAAAAAATGAGTCGGGCCATTTCTAGGCAGTAGATTGGGAGAGAGGGCAACCAAATATTTTTATAATAAATTGTATTATAAGGCTAGTACATGTTCCATCACATACTTAGTAATGCAAAATTTTTTAATCTTTGGTACTATTTTGAAAAACAAACATAGGATTTTTTTTTTGGGGGGGGGGGGGGGTAGCCTCTCATTTTTTTTTTTTTTGCGTGATAGACATAGTATATGAAATGGACTTTTCTTTGCAAACATTGTGCTTGCTTCTAAATTTCAAAGAAACAACTCAATATATTTTATCAAGCTTCGTATGTTCAATGAGCGAGAGCTTACAATGTTGACATAATGAGACATGATGCATTTTTATGTCCAAACATTACTCCATACAATGTGTGGTTCATTGCAAACAATCTAGCTATTTATGTGAGGTGCCTGAAGGAAATCCTATAACTGCCTATTTTTTCTATCTAACTGCTAAACAAAATAGACACGTGTACCAACTTTTCGAATGTAAGACATGTAATTACAATTTGTTTTTCATGCATCGCATATTGTTTAACATTTTCAAATTAAATGCTAATCATCCTCCTTGCAGTGCCCCATTTGAAATTAACTTCTATCGCCACAGAAAAAAGACCCGCCGTATTCACATATGTTTAGGACATGTTTTATCTTTTTTCTTGAGTTTTAAAGAAACCAACAAATCATCAAGACTTTTCCACGAAAAAATTAAATATAATCATGGAAATAAACGTATCTACCCACAGCAGATATATGCACATGCCAACCACGTGCTCAGTGGAATGATATTATCGAGGAAACTCGAGCTGTGAACAGAACAGTTTTTCCCGATTTGCTGGAGTGGGGTTAAAATCGCTTTTTTTCATTAATCAGACGATGCAATGCAACAAATAAAAGTAGTAAGTAATATAACCTAATGATTATTACTTAGTAATTTCTTGTCTTGATGCTATTATGGTCGCATTTATTTTAAAACCAATGCTATTCGAACTCTGTGTGACAGAGGAATGGCGGACGAAACAAACACATGGCCTCAGGGAGACACCCATATGAAAAATCAAATTTTCAAGAATTATGGAAAATGACAAGAAAAAAGCGAAACAAATGGTTGTAGCCATATTATCAATGAATCAAACTAACACTATATATTCAATGCATTTTTCATCTCGTGAATGCTGTAGCTGCGCAGTTCTATCATGATTAATTTCCTCCTAATTAAAACAAAATAAACTTAATTATTAACTGATTTTGGTCTCTAACAGTAGGTAATTAGTGCATTAGCACTTTGAGTAACTTTGGGCTAGTTTAGTAGAGTATTAAGCGCATTCTTGGTATTTCTTATTTTACACCAGACTAAATCCAATATGGCTTGTACATCCCCCTTCTTCAGTTTCGCCTTCTCTTACAAAGCAAAATTGTTGTCTGTTTGCTTTTATTCTTCCGCTATTTCTCCATAGTGTCTGCCATCTCCTGTAGAATCTGAGTATGGCGCCACATTTATCTTCCCTGTGATAATACCTCCTGTGTCCGTTGGTCTATTTCCCGTCGTGTCCAAGCACCCAGGACTCCCATCTCTACTGCCTTAGCTTGTCGGTTTTTTTCCTCTCTGGCTCGAATCTCTCTGCACCATGCTACGCCTCTCCTTTGCGTCAGCCTTCGTCCAAAAGCTGCTAATGGATGTCCATAGACCCGCCTTTCCACTGCCACCGTTCCTACAATGTCTTCATGTCTCAATCTGCCTCTTACTGCCTTTGTTGCTGACCATTTCCGCCCTGTCCGTACTTCTACTCAATATAATCGGACCTGATCATCTCTTGAGTCCTTCAAGGTCACGACAAGCCTTGCTTTGCTGGCCTTAAACTCTTCTACTATTGATGTCACAGGAAGTTGTAGTTTGGCTGATTTGCTATACAAGCCGATTGATGTAAAGCTTGATGGTACTCCAAACCATTTCCTGAGGTGTTTATTGATGATTCTCTCCAATTTCTCCACTGTTGTTGTTGATATATCGTACAGCATCAAGTGCCAGGCCATGCGTGGTAAGAGGCCATGTTGGTAAATCCATGCCTTGGATTTCCTTGGTTATCCTGTTTATCTATGTTCCTCATCCCTTCTCTTACTTGTTCTGTTTTCTGAATGTTGGCTTCATCTCCAAGTGTTATATCAAACCATTTGCCTCAGGACTCAAATACTTTATAGGGTTTCCAATGATAGATGGAATATTCTCCCCTTGAATTGTTAGCACGAACTTCTGTGGTTCTTTCCCTTTTTTATTATCAAGGATCTTGACTTCTTAGGCTTGAATGTCTTTCTTGCACTATTTCTTCTAGAGCCTTTAGTATCCATCTTGCTTGTATATGGATATCTGTTGTTATTGTAAGATCCTCCATGAAGCCTCTGTTTGGTGGTTGCCCGATGTTGCTTGATATCATGGGACCTATGGTTTTGCTCTCACCGACCTTGATAATCATATTCATACCCATTACAAACAGTATCACTTAGATGGTACACACTGTCACAATTCCCTTCTGCAGTTTCTGCCAATATGTTGTATAGCTGGCTGTTGTGAAGCGTAGATGTATCCCACCGAAGTAACTTTTGATCATCATCTGAACGTGTTCTTGTATATGGTAGTATTCAAGGGCCTTCTCTATGAGCATAAATGGGATAGTTCCGTATGCATTTGCTATATCTAACCAAGTAACCGTGAGATCTTATTGACTTTTGCGTCATGGATTACTCAGTTGTGTTATGATGCTAGTATGTTCAATACATCCGGAGAACCCAGTTACTTCTCCTTTCTGTACTGATATATCCATAAAGTGATTCCTGGTCATGGAAGCTGTCAACTTCGCCAAGACTGAGAAGATTTTCCCTTCCACGTTTACAAGGAGATTGTCCGGAACTTCTTTATCACCTCAGAGTTCTCCTCCTTTGGCACAAATTAAAGCACCCGTCAGCCTTCTGCCAAAAGATGGAATCTTCCCTTTCCTCCATACCACTCTGAATAGTTTCCATAGGTGTCGAAGAATCTTTGAACATCTCTTATAGACTTTATAGGGGATGCCGTTGGGGTCTGGAGCTGATGATGTTCTAGCTCTCTTTACAACATCTTGCATTTCTTTCAATGATGGTTCCGTTTCATTCATTGGCTCCTCTGGTTCTGATACCTCTTCTATTCGATCACATGATCCTAAGCGTTTCTACTGCTCTTCGTCACCATGTGTTTCTTCCAAGTGATCTCAACCTCCTTAGAGCTCTTCAGTGTCCCTGATTTTGAACCTTCGAGGGTTGATTGGGTCTGCTACAGGGTTGACAAAAAAGTGGGAAATACTCGTATTTCCAAAGACGGAATCATCTTGCTTGGGTACAGATATGTAGTACACATTATTGTTTTTCCAGTTTAAAATGTAAATTTGACATGTTAGGGTGTTAGATACGAATACTGAAAAAATACAAAAGGAAAAATAAAATTATTTCACCTGAAAATTTTATCCTACGTTTCTTTTTCCTTTCAGTATATATATAGTACGAGATAAATACCAACAAACAACCAAAATCTGCCTAACGGTAACCTATTGATTTATATGACACCCTTGAGACAGGTTTCGATATCTGTAACTTATCTTTTCTCCTATGTTCACAAGAATGAGACTTTTTTTTCTGCATTTGGATACTTTAGATAACGAAAAAAAGTTGAATTC
>NW_026923119.1:0-21332 GCF_032062105.1 Saccostrea cuccullata
AATTGACAGAAAGGGCCCCTTTTTCATCGAATACAATGTGATAATTTTACTTATGATTAAAACAAAACAGAATAATCAATTAACAAAAGAAGGCGAGAAAAAATACAAAAAACAAATTTAAAACAAACAAAAAAACAAACAAATGATCAAACCATTGTTGACCAAGAGCGCGAAGAATTTCATCACAAAATGGCGTGCTACATGTACATGGATAACAAGATGTGTTTGTGAAACACTGATGCCCCCGTATGGCAACAAAGCGAAGGTTAAGCTTTCTCAAATGCAGATCAAATACCTGGTATGTTGGTACCTAAAGAACCCTTTTCAAAGAAATACAAATGCAAAATATAAAACGCTAGCACCACCTGTTCAAGGGTTATGACCAAGGTTAACATTTTATAAGATAGGACAAACCCCGGGCTCAAGGTCAAAGGGTCAAGTTTGTTGGTTTCTAAAGAAAGGCCTTGCTCAAAGATTACATATGTGAAGTGTAAAACCCTGGCCTTTACCGTTCAAAAGTTATGACCAAGGTTGATTTTTTGAAAAAAACTAAAGGTAAGGTCTAAATTGTTGGTTTCAAATGAAAGGTATTGTCACAAAGAATTGATTTTTGACATATGGAAGTCCTAGTATCTACCGTTTAAAAATTAGGGCAAATGTAAAAGTTTGGAATTTTGGGATAATTGTGAAGTATGAATGCCCTATCCTAACCCTTCAAAAATTATGGCCAAGGTTGTATTTTTAAAGTAGGTCAAACTCCAAGGTCAAGGTCAAAGTTGTTGGTATCCAATAAAAGGTCTTTTCACAAGAATTACAGATGTGAAGTATAAAGCCCTAGCACTTATTGTTCAAAAGTTATAGCCAAGGTTAAAGTTTTTTTCATAGGTACAGAAATCTCCAAGTTCAAGGTCAAAAGGTTAGGGTTGTTAGTATCCAATGAAATGTCTTCTCACAAAGAATTCATATGCTGAGTATAAATGTCCTGGTTTCTACTGTTCAAAAGATATGGCCAAGTAAAAGTTTGGAATTTTTGTGAAAAAAGGGTCAAACTCCAAAGTCAAGGTCAAATTTGGTGGTACCCCAAGAAAGGTCTTGTCACAAGGAATACACATGTGAAATATGAATGTCATATTCTACTAAATCAAAAGTTAGGGGAAGGTTAAAGTTTTTCGGAAAAAACAGACAGACGGACACGACAAAAATATATCCCCCCAAAACTTGTTTACGGGGGCATAGTAAAAATATTTTCCTTAGCACATCTAATACTAGTAAACGAAATTTTCAATAAAACCCTTTTCCCAAATTTGGCTTCCTTATAAAGGTATGTACATGTCTAAAAAATGAAAAGTTGTTATCCAGTCATAGTGAATCAACACCAAATAATATTACTTTCTATATTAATTGGTATGTCATGTAGTTTCATTTGTGTATTTATTCAGAATATGCCTTTCTGGTGCATATTGTAGGCAATGCAAAAAAAAAAAAATTAATGAATATTCTATTCGATATCCACAAATTGGTGATCCTTGTAGGTGGTTATTACTACATTTATTCCTTAAATGACAGAGTAATTAACTGATTAAATACTTTCAATTCTATTACCCATACCGGTAATTGTACGATCATAAGGTAATTCATTCTACAAGGATATCATAGATGGTACAAATCAATTCCAGAATACAGCCGTGTTGGTGTTTTTCTTTGACGTAAGGTTACATACAAACCCTTCCAGAATACAGTCGTGTTGGTGTATATTCTTTGACGTAAGGCTACATACAAACCCATCCAATCCCACGTGTTTGACCAAGCGTTGGCAGGCTCAAAATATTTTAATGTCCATCTGATCTTCGTGACTAGGCTGCATGAATTCGTTACCATATAGTATTAAACTACTTCTTTTTTGTTCCAAAACATCTGTGATATCACTGGACTTATATCAAGGTTGAGAATGTCGTGTTTTCTTTATTTGCTTTTACCATTTTTTTTAGGATGGACACATCATTGTTTCGGCCAAGGCCCAGTATGCTAATGATATAGCTATCGATTGCCGTGATAAGTCTGATAACCATATTCGCTTCATCTAAGGTCTGTATTTGTTATACTGATGCAACAGTGTAAATTGGAATGCATAATTTCTGCTCTTTTGTTTGTATATACTTGTATGTGCATGCAAGTCCAATCCATACAATATGACAGAGTCCCAAAGGAATTGGTGAAAGGCTGAATTGAAAAAAAAAAAAAACCTCGTATGCTTTTCAATAATGTCTTTTTTGAAATGTTGCCAGAACCGGGAAAGGATAGAACGAAATCCGACTCAAAGGCCTCGTCATGCTTGTCTGTATGGTTCGAACCAGAGAATTCTTTTTCATAGAGAGCTCCGTATTAACCACTAGACTAAGCACACGACTGAAGATGTAAACTTTTACATTGAAAAGTATTTTCACTATTTTGAAAACAAGTTGATGGAAATGAATTACTGTAAGCTCCCTGGGAATGGCCAAGTTAAGTCAGGGATGCTCAAAATAAATACGGTAGTACTCATGTACTAAATCCTTGTTCCTCTGGTTATAGGGAAAACATAAGATTCTTCTGGGTCTCAACAATATTTATTAATCATAAATCAGCACTCATTTCAAAAAGGTACAATAATAAATTTTAGTGGCGTATACCGTACAGGCTACTATTATAAAAAGAGGGGGGTGTACAATGGCTTAACTAGGATGATCCCCACAGTTAATTTCAATTAAATAGGTGTCCAGTGTGTTGGGAGATAATTGTCGATCATTTTCTCACCTGAAATCACAATTATAATGCTGTAAAAGGCTACGGTGAAAATATGGGCGGATCTTGGAATTGTTTTTTGAAATATACGCGCCTGAAAACCCGGCAAATTATCTGTTTACATAATGAAATCGGCCCATATATATAACCTTCGGAAAAGGGTCACATGACAGTTTCAACCAATAAAAATGCTGTACGGCGACGTTCCACCAATCACGACAATGTACGACATCGTACAAAATGAAAATCGTGTCGACTGTCGGACAAAATTGTCGTACAACTTGGATTATAAACAAACCCTGGAACTAACATGTAAAAAGACAACATAATCAATAAATGTGGAAAACAAGAGATGTGTCTATAATAAGTAAGTAAACAATTTATATCAGAAACCTGTAAATTTCAAATAAATAACTTTGCTGAGTATGCAGACGATGTCGCGGATGGATAAAAAACATAGTGCAAGTTGTGACACATGTAATCAGGAATAATAATGGCTAAAATAATAGCATAACCCACAATAATAATTAACATAATAAATAGCAAGTAATTATGCCCGTAATATAGCACGGATAATAAGTTAGGTAAAATACGAAACAATGTAGATAGCATGCACCGATATAAAGATGGGGGGCAGAGTGTAAACAAGTGGCATGGCAGCAGATAACTCAAAATATTTCAGAATCCAGACACGTAGGACTGCTAAAATAATGACGATTAACTCTGAAAAACATGCAGATTTAAGATGAAAAGGGAATTAATTCATGACATGTAAAAATAAATACAAAATTAAATTCTCGGCCAATGTTGTCACAATGTTTTGACAAACGTGAAATATCATTACAAGTAAATACCCACCCAATAACTATAACATAGTATAACAAGTTAAATTATAGACAGCTGACAGGTCCTTACATTACCAATTTTTAATACAAAGACCACATTAAACTAGAAATGATTTAATGTAAGCATACAATATGACATCAAAAAAATAATCCCTTCTAGATTTAAAAAAAAGAAGCTGATCGATTTGTACCCGATATTTTTTTTTAAAAATTTATTTGCCCTTGAAAAAAAATTATACGCCCGCTCCGAATGAAAGGGGATTCTGTTTTACCCTTGTGTGTCTGTCCGTTTTTTGGCTGTCTGTCTATCCGCAAATTTTGGTCGCAGTTTTCTCAGAAACTACTCATCGCAGATGTTTAAAATTTTAGCACATTATTTATTGAGGCATGCCATATGGTAGGTTTATTTTTGTGCAATTAAAACGTCATACCTGTTTATCCGTGCGTCCGTCCATACAAAATTTCGTCGCTGTTTTCCCAGCAACTACTCATCGCAAAGTTTGAAATTTTAGCACATTCTTTGCAGGCATGCCATATGGTGGGATTCATTTTTTTGCAAATCCGATGTCAAATAAAAAAAACACTGTCGTGGTTTTAAAAAGGAGACAATCTCAACCTTGATATAAGTCCAGTGATATCACAGATGTTTTGGAACAAAATAGAAGTAGTTTAATACTATGGATGGAACGAATTCATGCAGCCTAGTCAGGGAAAATCGATGGCATTAAAATATTTGAACCTGCCAACGCTTGGTCAAACACCTGGGAATTATTGGTGGGTTTGTATGTAACCTTGCGTCAAAGAAACACACCAACACGACTGTATTCTGGAATTGATGCTTTGTCCATCTATAGAATAAATTACCTGATGGTGTAAAAACTCCCATATACATTACAAATTAAACAAGGCTAAACCCCACCACCATGATCCACAGGTACTTGTGCAGGATCCCCCCCCCCTATACACCTCTGGTCAAAATATTTTTGTTTCTTTTTTTTTGTCATGAATTATGTTTTAGTAATTATTTACAACGTATTCCATATGAAAAATCCAAAAATAACACAGCTTTTAAAGATTTACTAAAAAAGTCGTACACTGGTATTATAAAATACAAGAGAAGGTAATCACTTCGGTTTGTTTACATCGGACCCCCCTTACATTGGGCCCAAAATTCATATACCTACTATATGTCACCAAAAAGTGTCATGATATCTTGTTTCGGTTGATATTTTTGTCTTTAACCGTGCCATTTAATTGTCCAGAAATTCCCCAATTATCCGAGTATTCAGCGTCAAACGTGAAAAATTTGGAAATGTCAAACCCGAAATTACAAGTGATCCAAAAACGACACCTAGCGGGTAACTTTCGAGTTCCAGTGCTATAGAATAAATGGAAAAGCCAGAGGACTACGAAAAAGTTCGGGAAAATTTTGATAAAAGAAGTCGAAATCGATTCATTAGATGAATTAGGGACAGTCATCAATATTCCTTATAGAGGATTTATCACTGATACAATATAGTGTTATAAAAAGAAAAGACATTAAATGACATGTAAACCACCCCCCTCGTAAAAGGCGACGAAGGTGTCGTGGTCTTTAAGAATCTAGATCTACCTCACGGGTTTCGTGTTCCTCTGTAGATTCTGTAAGAGAAATGAAAGCCAATGTGAATTTCCGTAGAAGGAGCTACATGCACAGAACTAAGCAATTTGTTTATTCAAATAAAGAAGCCTCTCAATTAGCAAATTTACATGACTCAGATAAAGTTTAAAGCTTGCGAGTTCTCAGGAGAGTTTTGGGGAATGGAAATCTACACTTTTTATTGGGAACTCAGATACAGTTTCTGTAACTGTGAGTACTACCAAAAAGCAGCCACAGACAACACAAATTTAGCTACGCCTAAAATGAGTCACTTCAACCCGAGTCCCAAATCAATGCCTTTTGACTTGTGTGCTCACACTTTGCGAGACTTTGTGTAAGGTCTTCCGGCCGCACTGTCCCTAGCACTAGTAAATACATGCAGTTCCCAGACAGGACTTATGACCCCCCCCCCCCTTACACAGACAGAAGTCCAGTATCTGGGTTACCTGTGAACTCTCATGCACACAGCACTTCTTTGAGTTTGAGTGCAGGTACAAATTATCACACTACTTTTCCTGTAAACTCCTATGCAGTTCCTCGTATTGTGAGTTTTCAAGGTCCTGTTTTTGTCATAAAACCAGAGCGCCCATATGTTTACCCCATTCTCCACAATTACAACATCAGCTCACAGCATTTGCATGAGAACTCATTTACCTCAGGCTTAGTTCAGGCTCTGTGCCTGTAAGTTCTGTGCCTGTTAGTTTGTTTGCGTACAGGTTCTGTGCCTGTTGGTCTAAGTACAGGTTCTGTACCTGTAAGTTCGTGTACAGGTTCGGTGCCTGTTGGTCTAAGTACAGGTTCTGTACCTGTAAGTTTGTGTACAGGTTCTGTACCTGTAAGCGAATAGATTCTTCTCCATGAGAAGTGCAAGAGATTTATAGATGAGTAGCGAGCAAACTGCACTTATCCAGCTCACGGAGATGGTAGAGCATTTACAAGAGAAAATTAAACAGCTCTCTGAACAAGATCACCACCAAAAGGACCATCCCTGACAACAGACAATGTATACATGTAGCGCATCTCATGAGTGTTTGAGTAGCGACAGTGAAACATCGCAAGAGTCTGACTTTGTCAATGTGTACGGGAAAAAAGGCTAAGCATCGAATGAAAGATTCCTCCATACACAGGGACAAAAGACTGGTCTGTCTGGTTCTGTCGCTTGAGGAAGTCGCAGATAGATACTACTGGAAAGCAGATGACAAACGGGCCCAATTCTGCCACTACATGAAGATGCTGCTGACTTTGTATATGGCCAATTATCGAAAGAGTCCAGAAGCATTTTAAAAAACTTACAAAGGAACTGACCTATCTTTTTGTGCAATGAAACCATCGAACATATCTGTCGAAATTAAATGCATGTAATAAGTTCAGAAGCCTGGTGAGCGTGCAGGACTTTGCTGCTGATCTGGCCCCGTACGTCAAAGCCCACCACCCAAAAGCGAGATCAAAGACGAGAGAGGGAGATTTGCTCAGGAAATATTTAGATGGTTGGCTGATAGACAAGCCCAATTTCATGCGGAATGTCAAGGACTCACCAGATATAAATGAAGCTGCACTAAGGGGCCCACTCGATTGGGACCCTTCTAAAGCAGAGGGGAATGTTGGAAGGGTTGGAATATGTATGTCTAGGGGGAATTTGTTGCACATAAACTTTCGGGTTTTGGTTTAAAGGGTTTTAAAATAGTTTTTCAAACTGGTTTAAATTTCAATCCGGTTTACCTCAGTAAAACAAATGAACAGTTTATACAAGATGGCGTCAAAAAGATGCAGAACAACATACAACAACATACATGTATTAACCAAATTACACATGCAAATAAATTTGTTAAAATCTTTTTCTTAATAAAAGAATCCAAGAAATTATAACGTGTATTGTATTATTTTATATTCTTTGATTATCTTACATATAGTTAAAGTGCAGTGTTTACATTTTTATTGCCTCAAAGATTAATCAAATGAACAATTTCCACATTTTTTACACAAGGAAAGATAAACACTCGGGTGTTTATAATTACTCTTTTAGATTTCCAATATTTAAGCTGTCTTTAAAGTATGTTCTACAATTTACCATACATGTCTGAAGTTTGTCCAAATGATTCAAAACTTATTTTTTAAAAGGAAAATTTAACATATTCTGTTCATTATTATTGAACAAACACCATTAATTTTATTATGCAGCATTTATCTATTCTCTGAAGCCTTATATATAAAACATCAAATATCAGAATGTGGCATTTTGTCAAAAGAGTTGTTTGTCCTCGAAAAAACAATCATTTATAATTTTTTTTTTTATTAGAATAGTCACCATCTTTCATCACCGCCAATTGGAAACTTCCCGCTTTTGTAAACCGAATAAACCACCATCGGAGGTGGTTTGGTTGGTTAAACAACTGCCAAAACAAATGGAAATCCGGTTCTGGGTTTAAACTAGTTTAAAACCAGTTTATGGAACAAATGAACAGTTTACAAAACTGGTTCAAAACTAAACCCAGTTATTGAGAAACAAATTCGCCCAAAATTAAGTGTTCAGAAGGATATTGAATAGGAGGGAATTTATCGCAATATTTGAATTACTGCATTTTTAATTTCAAGAATTTGAATCCGTTTTTTTTTTAAAGCATTAAATGTTAGTTGAAAGGGAAACTTGAGATAATTAAGAGAGGAAAAATTAATTTAATAATAGTATATGGAATTTTTTTTAATTTATGTAAAGAAAGATTTAAAACATCAAGTATCTGAGACAGAAGAATATTAAAGATCATGTAAAAAAAAAAAATAATTATGGTAAATAGGGGCCATTTATGGCTCAAACTGACCCCATATTACATGCTAAATTATGAAAATGTTCAATGGTTGATTTTACTGCAATTACATAACAGAAAAAAAATTTTTTTAACAGAAGACCCTTCATAATGATAAAAATACATTTTGCAATTTATTGTGTTTTAAGTTTGGTTTATTTACAATAATAAAAAACCCCCCCGTTTTCACCAAACCCTTGACGCTATATTAGAAGCTATCCTTCAGTATCCTTCAGCCCCTTTCCCTCTCTACGTGGAAGGCTGAGAAGGCCTTCTGTTTCCCTACCAAACCAATAGCCACAGAATGGATTCTGGAATAAAAAGGGTCCCAAAAGTGGGGCCCCCGGGGGCCCCCCATTTTGGGGGCCCCTTTTTAGAAAAACCATTCGTGGCTCATTGGGTTTGGTAGGGTAGACTTAAAAGGCCTTCTAAGCCTTCCACGTCAGAGATGGAAGGATAGCATTTTAATATGGGGTCCAACGGGTTGGTAAAACTTTGGGGATTTTAATTATTATAAATAAACCAAACTTAAAACAGAATACAGTTGAAAAATGTATTTTTATAATGTATGAAGGGTAATTCTGTTAAAAAGCATTTTTCTGTTATGTAATTGCAGTAAAATCAACCATCGAACACAGTTTTATGATTTACTATGTAATATGGGGTGGAGATTTCAGTCATAAATATCCCCATTTGACCATAATTATTTTAAATTTTTTTTATTCATGTAATTTAATATTCTTCTGTAAAGGCACTTGATTTTTTAACCCTTTTTTTAAATAAATAAAAAAAATTCCCCAAACGATTAAATTAAAAAAAAAATTCACTCTTAATTATCTCTTCAAGTTTCCCTTTCGAACTATAATTTAATGCTTTAAATTCAAGGATTCAAATTCTTGAAAAACAAATTTCAATAATTCAATACATTGCAGATAATATTCCATCCTATTTAATATCCTTCTGAACGCTGATTTAGCTCTATTCCAACCCTTCCAACATTCCCCCCTGCTTCTAAAGGTCCCAATCAGTGGGCCCCAGGTTATAAACTATGAAGAAGCAGGTCGGCCTTCAACTAAAAAACATGTCAGACAGGTGAAGTCGCCTAACACTGATTCTAGTAGAAGCTACGCCTAAAACAGTCACTAAAGCCGAGTCGGTGACAAAGAAACGGATCAGAAATGTAAAGTACAGCCAAGGAAATCATACTTTTTAAAAAATCGGGGGGCACTATCGAAGCCTTGCAGAAACAAATGATGGGTGGCAAAAGTTTCCCAAAAGCCTAACTAATCAGAGCAACACTGGGGAAAAGCCAAGTAGGCCTTTATTGGTGCATCTCAACCAGACAAGTCTACAGGTCCAGCTCTTCTAATCGAATACTAGATGCAGATGGTGTGTACATGAAGGAAAAGTAAATGGTTTAGACGTCCACATTAAACAGATACTGGTGCATCCAATACTATACTTTAAATACAAAGTGTATGAACAACTCAAAGAGGTGAACAGACCCAGACTTCAAGGAAAGTCGCACTTAGAGGAGCTGACAGAATACCCTTCATGTGTATAGGAAAGGAACGTTTGAATTGCAACTTGGTTCCTTGACCTTAAAGAAAAATCTTTTGGTAGCTGATATCCGGGGGTTTTGAAGTGTTACTTGGAGTGGACATCCTCCAGAATAGTAATATTGGTCAGGCAAAATATTTTCCTATTAAAGGACTGATAAGGTTCAAAGGTCCAGATATTCCATGCATATAACGTGATGTACAAAAGTTTACCTAGGGGTGTGATTTCTTTTGTTAAAAGTGTGGGTTTTTTGACATAACCCACACTTTTCTATAACTCCGCCCATGGTAACGAACTATTTATAAAACGATCAAGCACGGTTTTTAAATGAAGCAATCGTACGCATGATTAGGGCTTGTTATCTTGGTGGTTTTATACCAAATTAAGGGTAGTAAAAAGGAGTAAAAATTTTCAATTGTCTACAGCATTTTGTAATAAATAACAGTTAAAAACGGCCATTAATACTTAAACTTTAGTTAAAAGTGAAGAAAAAAAGCCTTCAGAAATCGCTTGATTTTTAAAACTTTTTTTTTGGATAGTGTAATGACCAGGGTGACGTTAGCTTAGTAGATTCTAATATATCGTTGTTTTGATAACCAACAAAGGAAACGCGGTAAATACTTGACGAAAAAAACTTGTGTACACTACTGTACTTAAATAACCTTTTAGATTGCGGATGTAGCCGATTAAAGATCTAATTTTCATTAAATGGAAATATACATAATCCATTAAAAAAACATTTCAATCAACGTACCACTGAGCACGGCAAAGTTTGTATCAGGGTTACAAAAATTTAAGTTAAACCATGTTCATAATAAATTTAAATTACTAGTATGTGATTTTGACGATTGAAATTTACGGGAAAAAAAAACATATCAAATTAACATACATCACTGAAACCTAACTCGTCATTTTTTCAATTACATAAATCAAACTTTTTAAACGGGCCTAGATATGTTAAATTTTTATGTCGCTTGCGGAGCCCAGGGGTTTAAAAAGTGCCTGCCCTAGAGTCACGAAGTAAGGAGTTGAATCCCACTGTGGGACGTGGAGACCTTACGGGATAAAAAAGAGGTCCCGTGTCGCAGAGGGTTTGGACAGGAAGAAGATCCTTCACTGCTTTAATGACCCTGAGTGCCGAGATTAGGGCAAAATTTGTAGCAAAATTTGAAAAGTATTGTATACAAATCACTTACCCTATATTGGGTGGACGTGGTCAGAAGGACACGAAGGAGCATAAAATCATATAAAATCCAAATGCATCTTTGAAACCAAACACTTAATGTTTCAATCACGCGAACCAGTCCGACCGATTCCTTTAAACTGACTTACATATGAATGATTTTTGAAAACTATGGTACAAGTCATTTACCCCATATTCACAATGTTGATTATGTGTAGGTACCCCATGGGCTTATAATACAGCTCCCCCGTGTCATTATGACCACGCCCATCGGGTATCTACACATAACCAACGGTATGATATGGGGTAACTTTCTACATATTACCCTCCGTTGTGTGGGAAGGGTGATATACCTGGAAATACAAAATAATAATACCGGCCTTCATTCAGCGTGAATGTGAGGTTGATGTTGATGAGGATATTATGTTCGTGCCAAGTGGGGGTCTTTTGGGGAAGACCTTACTGTTAGCCCCAGCAGTTCTTAACAGCAGAGGGAAGATGAGTGCTCCCCTGAGAGTTATGAATTCTTTTGATGAAGGAAAAACGCTTTATCCAGACACAGTGCTGGATACTGTCAAAGGGTGGGGGAAAAGTTGATGTTATCCAACCGGTTTATAGTGACCTAAAAGCCTTTGTTTATCTACTGAACTTTCGCCTGGAGAGGCATGTGAGGTTCCAGATCATTTACGTGAGCTTTATGACGGCTCTTCCCAGTCCTTTAATACCGGTATGTCAGAAAAAGAAGTTTTTCGAAAAATCTTGCTGAACCTCGGATGCATTTTCAAAAGATGAATGGGACCTAGGACAAACCAACTTAGTCGAACATGAGATTAATACTGATTAGACTAAACATGTAAAACAGCCACCTCGTAGAGTTCCAATAGGACTAGTCAATGAGGAGAAAAGATGCCATTCTGAACCTTTGAAAAAGGGGCATAATACAACCTTCTACATCACCGGCCTTTTCCACTAGCCTTTGCTAGAAAAAAACGGAAAAATAAGACTGTGTAGATTATCGAGCTGTAAATAATTTAACAGTTGGGTGGATTTTCCCCCTCCCACGAATTCAAGACTGTCTAAATTCCGTTGCAGGAGCTTCAATGTTTTCCATTTTGGGTTCAAAGGATATTCCCCAAATCCGATTTTAAAGGGTGAAGACATACCAAAAACAGCATTTGTAACAAAATATGGTCATTTTAGTATAAAACCATGCCTTTTGGGTTGAACAATGCACCAGGAACATTCCAAAGACTCATAGAGATGGCATTAAATGGCCTCCAGTGGGACATTGTCTTATTTATTTGGACGATATAGTGATATTTACCAGAAATTTTGATGAACACATGCCCAGACTCAGCCAATGGTTCAGAGAATAAAAGATGAAGGCTTAAAATTAAAACCTGAGAGATGTACCCTTTTTTCAAGATGAAGTTATTTTCCTTGGACACTAAAGATAAGCAGAATGTAAAAAAATTTTAATTGGACCAGACCAAATAATGTTACTGAAGTACGACAATTCCTTGGAATTTTTTTCTACAGGAGATTTGTAACAAGAGGCCCATGGGCCACATCGCTCACCTGAGCACTGTGGCAAGGAAAAAAAAAATTGGTTTATTTTGAAAAGTTTAAATCCAAAAGTAGTCCCATGACCAATCATGGCTTTGCTATTCTTGAGGAGATGATTTTTTAAGAATTTTCCTATATATGTCTATGTAAAACTTTATGGCCATTGGGCCCCGCCCTTCCCCCAGGGGCATATTTGAACATTTTGAATCTACACTACTTGAGGATGCTTCCATATAAATATGATGAATTATGGCTTTGTCATTCTTGAGAAGAAGATGTTTAAAGAATTTTCCCATATATTTCTATGTAAAACTTTGGTCGGCCATTGTGGACCCCCGGGGGGCTGATTTAACAAACTTGAATCTACACTACCTGAGGATGCTTCCATATACATATGATCAATTATGGCTTTGTTATTCTTGAGAAGAAGATTTTAAAGAATTTTCCTATTATTTCTACGTAAAACTTTGGTCGGCCATTGTGGCCCCGCCCTACCCCCGGGGGGCATGATTTGAAAAAACTTGAATCTACACTATCTGAGGATGCTTCCATATTAAATATGATCAATTATGGCTTTGCTATTCTTGAGAAGAAGATTTTTAAAGAATTTTCCTATATATTTCAATGTAAAACTTTGGTCGGCCATTTTGGCTCCGCCCTACCCCTGGGGGTCATGATTTGAACAAACTTGAATCTACACTACCTGAGGATGCTTCCATATAAATATGATCAATTAGGCTTTGTTATTCTTGAGAAGAAAATTTTTAAAGAATTTTCCTATATATTTATATGTAAAACTTTGGTCGGCTATTGTGGACCCCCCCTCCCCCGGGGGTTATGATTTGACAAACGTTTTACACTACCTGAGGATTTTTCCCCCAAAGTTTCATTTTCCTGGCACAGTGGTTCTTGAGAAGAAGATTTTAAAACATGCCACCAAATTTTCATTAATCCCTAATTATCTCCCCTTGTATGAGGGCGTGGCCCTTCATTTGAACAAATTTGAATCTCCTTCACCCAAAGATACTTTGTGGCAAGTTTGGTTAAAATTCCCCACGGTTCTTGAGAAGAAGTCAAAATGTGAAAATTTTACGACAGACGGACAGACAGACAGACGGACGCCGGACAAAATGTGATCAGAAAAGCTCACTTGAGCCTTGGCTCAGGTGAGCTAAAACGGGTTTTCGATGATAGCTAAACCTCTTACTGAACTTACACAAAAAGGGCCATTTTTTTTGCTGGACAGACTTACGCGAGAAAGCTTTCTCAACTAAAATCCTTACTGGGCCTGATACATGTATAATGGGGTATCCTGACCCAAACCAAGGCCATTTTATTCTGACACAGACGCCTGTGATGTTGGCATTGGTGCCCTTTTAGCGAAGTACAAGAAGACGTAGAGAGTATTAGCCTATGGGAGTCGAACCCTAAACCGTGCTGAAAGGAACTATTATGTAACTGATAAAGAGCTCCTAGCTGTTCGTTATTTTGTAATTTCAAACAATATCTTTTAGGACAAAGATTCATCCTTAGGACTGATCACCAAGCATTAGTCTGGCTATATAAACTGAAAAAACCCAAAAGGAAGAGTGGCTCGCTGGATTGAAATATTGTCAGCCTACAATTTTGAAATTGAGTATAGGCCTGGTACACAGTATCGTTATGCTGACGGTCTATCAAGATGTCCGAACCAAGCCGACTGTAGCTGTTCAGAGGGTGACAGTTTAGAAAGCCTGAAATGTGTTCCTTGTATTAAACCAAAAAGAGAGCTAGACTACGGAAACTCGGAAAAACCTTAATCAAGGGGGTGCTTTTGTTACAAAGAAAGCGTGACAGTTCTAAAAATTTACCTGAAGGGACACAATGAATGTCAAAATACAACTCAAGTCTACAATGTCTTCATATGGAAGATAATGATATTGGTCCAGTGCTAAGTGGAAACTGGCGGGAAAGTAAACCAAAAAAAGGAAGTAGATAAATATTCTCCAGCAACCAGACATTTTTTTGTTTATGGGTCAACTATTTTTCAAAGATTGCGTTTTATACCGGTAAAAGGAATGTAAACCACAATGGGTTTAATTAGAGATTTTACAACTCTGCCATTGTTCCTTGTTATCCGGACATTTGGGCTTAAGAGGACCAAACACAGGATAACACAACAATTCTATTGGTATGAAATGAAAACTGGTTAAAACACTATTAGTTTTGTGAGTCCTGTGCAGCTAACAAAACACCAAACAAGAATCCTAAAGCCAAGTTGGGAAGTGTCCCGTGGGCGCACCTTGGGAGCGACGGTGTTTTTCCTTGGTCCGCTACCAGTAACAAAACGGGAAACCGCTATATTATGGTATGCATAGATTATTTCTCCAAGTAGGTCGAAGCTTTTTCCCGTGCCTAACCAGATGCTCGCACTACTGCAAAAGTTCTACTAGAGATAGTTTCCCCTTTTGGTTGCCCAGTGTCTTTACACTCAGACTAAGACAAACATTTCGAATCTAATATAATAGCTGAAAGTGAGCTTTCCCTTAAATAAAGAAAATCAGAACACCTAGAAATCCTACCTTATCCGATGATTCGTGCCTATATTATTATGGATGATCATATGAATGGGATATTTACCTGGGGTTTTTATGCCGCTTATGTTCCAGCCCTCAGGAGTCCAAATATTTGAGACGAGCAGCTGAACGCCAGAAAAACTTTATGTCTCAGACATGTACAAACAGTTATTCAGTTGGTGACGTAGTATGGAAACTAAACGAGAACATATATTTCGGTGAATTTACCAAATACAACCTGTCTATATAGGACCATGTGTTGTGGTCAAGGTCCACTGTGACCTTGTCTTTGAGATACAACTTGATGCCCGTGGTCAGCGAAAAATTGTAAATCAAAATAAACTAGTGTAAATTTAACGGGGACCGTTCGATTTCCCCCAAAAGCTCCCCCCCTCCCTTTTGGTGCCATATTCCCTGTTATCTCTATTAAAAAAGAAATACTTTATGGAATTTAGACTTAATCAAGGTCTTCCAAGAAAAATACAAAATATATTTAAAAAATAGGCATTGCACGCGTGTTCATGTGCTAACACCATATTATCTTGTCTACACTATCTAAAATTTTAATAATATCAAAGCATTTAATCCAAAAGTATTAAAAAATGCCTATTCAGTGTATTTTTTATTTTATCATTTCACGTGCAAGCACGTGCATAATACTACACCTTCTTGTAGGAGTCCCTTATATTTATCCAAGTTCTAAATCCCATCCTGTTTGGTTGAAAACCAAGAGAGTTATAGCCATTTGAAGTTTCAGCCAATCGATTGCGCACACGTGCATGCCGTTTTTCATGAATATTTTCTATATCATTTTTTAGGATATCGTAATGCATGACTATGTTTTAAATTTCAAAGCTTTTGTAAAAAACAAAGGAGATATAGCCATTTAAAGTTTTAGCCAATCAGATTACAGCACGCGCGCATGCGCATGTTTTTATTAAAATTTTAACATATCATGCTGTAGATCTTCATAATGTGGGACCATTTTCAAAATTTCAAAAGATTATGACAAGAAACAAGAAAGATATTGAGACTTTAGTTTCAGCCAATAAGCAAAGCGCACGTGCATGCGCGTGAGATTTGCTATTTTGACCATGCCATTTTGCTTACACAAGTATCCTTACATTATGAGTTTCAAAGCATTTTTCAAAAAATAGAAAAGTTCCGACTATATCTATTATATTGGTTATTTCAAGTGTTGCACGTGCGCGCTCTTGCAAGCACGTGCGCGCAAAATGACCTTGATTCCGCAAATCTGCATAACATGTCTACTTACCCTAAAAAGGTTTTACCTACCTCGGACGAACAGTTTACAAGATATTCCCGGACAAAAAAGTCCCCGGGAAGAAAAAGAATAACTAGTGCTAATTGTAAGGGGAACCTTACAGATTTTCCCCAAACGCTCCCCAACCCCCTTTTTGGTGCCATATTCCCGTAAGCCTTATCAAATAAGACGATATCTGTGCATTTTTGATTTTAACAACGTTTTCCAAGAAGGATATTAATTATATTCAAATTTTAACATTGCACGCGTGCCCATGGAATGCACGTGCGTAATGATCATATCATTTGTCTACATTTTCTATATATTTAAATATACTAAATATTAAAGCATTTCGTCCAAAAGTATTAAAAATCACTCATTTACGTATATTTTTAAGTTCCCCTTTTCCCAAATGCATGCACGTGCGTGCACGTGCATGATGACCATACCTTCTTATAGGAGGCCCTTATACCTTTATGTTCTAAATCCCATCCTGTTTGGTTAAAAACCAAGGGAGGTATAGCCATTTCAAGTTTTCAGCCAATCAGATTGCGCACACGTGCATGCGGGTGTTTTCATGATTTTTTCTCTAAATCATATTGTAGGCTATCCTAATGCATGATTATGTTTTAAATTTCAAAGCATTTCGTCAAAAAACAAAGGAGATATAGCCATTTAAAGTTTCAGCCAATCAGATTGCAGCACACGGGAAGCGCATGCTTTCATGAAAATTCTTATACATCATGCTGTAGATCTTCATAATGTAGGTCTATGTTCAAAATTTCAAAGGATTATGACAAGAAACAAAAAAGATATTGAGACTTTAGTTTCAGCCAATCAGAGCGAAGCGCACGTGCATACGCGTGCGATCTTGCTATTTTGACCATGTCGATCTTGCTTGCATGCTTTAACATAAATACTTATAATATGAATTTCAAAGCATTTCATCAATAATTTAAATAGTTACGTCTGTATCAATTATATTGGACATTTCTCTTGTTGCACGTGCGAGCTCTTGCAAGTACATGTGCATGCACATGCTTTCATGAAAAATCTTATATTACAGGCTGTAGATCTCCCTAATATATGACTATGTTCAAAATTTCAAATGATTTTATCAAAAAACAAAAAAGATATTGAGACTTTAGTTTCAGCCAATCAGAGCGAAGCACACGTGCATGCGCGTGCGATCTTGCTATTTTGACCACGTCATCTTGTGCATACTACTAATATATCCTTACATTATAAGTTTCAAAACATTTCGTCACAAAATAGAAAAGTTACGGTTATATCCATTATATATTGGTCATTTTAAGTTTTGCACGTGCGCGCTCTTGCAAGCACGTGCGCGCAAAATGACCTTGATTCCGCAAATCTACATAACATGCCTACTTACCCTAAAAGGTTTCACCTAAGTCGGATGTGTAGTTTACAAGATCACTCGCGGACAAAATTTTCCCAGGAAGAAAAATAATAAGAATAAGAATAATAATAATAAGAAACAGAGTAAAAACAATATGTTCCCCAACTTCGTTTGGGGAACATAATAAGAAACAGAGTAAAAACAATATGTTCCCAAACTTCGTTTGGGGAACATAATAAGGCAGCAAAATTCAAATTCTCCTTTCTCTACTAGGATTTTTA
The DNA here is from genome assembly GCF_032062105.1 of Saccostrea cuccullata. Lineage (NCBI taxonomy): Eukaryota > Metazoa > Mollusca > Bivalvia > Ostreida > Ostreidae > Saccostrea > Saccostrea cuccullata. The sequence continues at coordinate 17,839 of NW_026923119.1, forward strand.
CATCGGGCTCGGCGTTGGTTTTCTTCAGAAAGACAGGACTGGGTTCAAGGCCACTGAAAGGGGTACCACACCGGTAATTGACCAATCAAAATGAACTTAGTCAATTGTAGTTCCGTACATTAAGCCGATTTTCCTTTCTTTTGAGAATTTTTTTTTTAATTTCCTTCCAGGCCAGTTTGACAACTCTGGTACCTGTGCCTAGGAAATTTTATCTACTCTATAAATAAATAAAGTTTTTTGACAGGAACTATTTCTCCAGGGCATAGGAGGCTACTTCCTGGGGTGCTTTTGTGATGTTTATAAAGACATGGAAAACACGTGGATTTGAGGGTAGCCCTGTTTGCATATGCAAAAAATCAGAAAATGTCGTGTACGTACCCTGTTTTTTTTTGGTGTCAGATAATGTGACAGGTATTGTTTAACACCCCCTTATCAATATTTTTTTCATGAATTCAAACACCTGATGTTTTACGTGAAAGAAACGTGTATAGCTTTTTAATATACCGAAACTCGCTATTTCTGGGGAATGTGTAATTCTAAAAAAAATTCAGATAAATTCCAATGGTGAAATAAAAGAAGAATGCTTGGTATTAAAATATTAATTCATATCAGTAGAATTGAATGCTATTAACGACATCTGGAGAAATAGGCTTTAAAAGGTTTATATCATATCTTTTTTAGTCTGCACTTAAATTTCAAACACGACAGAATTTGTAATTTTTGCCGTAAAAATTCATAATTTCTATATACTTTAGAGACTTACCGTAAAACTTTCAGGAAACTTTCAATGAAGTCTTTCTGCACCTTAAGTGAAATTTTATGTCGATCCCAGGTGTTGATCGAGTTTCAGAGAAATTTTCTACGTTGTTATTGATTTTTTTTTTTTTAAGGAGAAGGGGGGGGGGGTGACTTTTTTATACTAAGCATTTGTTAAAGTGAGTTTGTAAATACATCTACGAACTTGAGCTGGATTGTGACCTTTGGGTCAAGGGGTCAAAAGGTCAAGGTCAAGGTTGAAGGTCATCAAAGCATTTCATAAAGAAATATAAAAATAAATGGCCATATCAAAGATACAAGTCATTTGATCATTGCACGCGCGCGAAGGTGCAATGCATGAAAGCTATATCATCGTGACTACACTTTTAATGTGTTTCTATTCTTTGAATTTTGAAACGTTTCATAAAAAAAATTACGACTATATCAAGTAAATCGGTCATTTAACGCATTGGGGGCCAATGCATGCAAGCCCTTTATTCAAGTTTGATAGTAGCATAATGTAAAAATCCCATATCTATTCATATTCTAAATTTCATCCTGTTTTGTTGAGAATCAAAAAAGTTATAGGCATTTAAAGTTTAAGCCAATCAGATCGCAGCACACGTGCATGGGCGTGGTTTCTTAAAACTTTTATATATCATACTTTAGGACGTATTAAGGTATGATTATGTTTTAAAATTCAAAGTATTTTGTCAAAAAACAAGTAAGATATTGAGATTTTTTTTTTGCTAATCAGAGCAAAGCGCACGTGCATGGAGTGCATGCATGTGATGATGCCCTAACTTTTTATAGGAGTCTATTGTGTCTGTCTATGTTCTAAATCTTATCGTGGTTGGTTGAAAAACAAGGGAGTTACAGCCATTTGAAGTTTAAACCAATCAGATTGCAGCGCACGTGCATGCGCATGCTTTCATGACAAATGTTATACATCATGTTGTAGGACATCTTAAAGTATGCTTATATTTTAAATTTCATACCATTTCGTCAAAAAACGGAAAAGATATTGAGATTTTTGTTTTAGCCAATCAGAGCGAAGCGCACGTGCATGCGCGTGAGTTCGTGCTAATTTGACAGTGTCACATTATCTACACTATTAATATATCCTTATATAATGAGTTTCAAAGCATTTCATCGGAAAATGTTAAAGTTATGGCTATATTAAATATATTAGTCATTTCAGTCATTTCACGCGCCCGCACGTGCAGGCGTATGGGCAAAATACCTTGTTCCGCACACCTACACAACACACCTATTAACCCTAAAAAGGTTTTAGCTCAGTTGGGTGAACAGTTTCTGAGAACACTCGCGGACAAAAAAATACCGGAGAAGAAATAAGAAGAAAAAAGACTAATAATAATAATAATAATAAGAAACAGAGTAAAAAAAAATGTTCCCAAACTTGTTTGGGGAACATAAAAATAATAACTAGTGCTAATTGTAACGGGGCCTTAAAAGGTCCCCCCAAAAGCTCCCCCCAAATCCCTTTTGGTGCCATATTCCCTGTAAGCTTCATTAAATAAAACAAACTCTATGCATTTGAGACTTTAACAATGTTTACTCAGAAGTGTACCAAGTTCATTCAAATTTTAGCATTGCATGCGTGCGCATGTGAATACATGTGTGTAATGACCATATTTTCTTGTCTAAACAATTTATATATTTTAATATACTATAAATATTGAAGTATTTAATCCAAAAGTGTTAAGAAATGCGCTCATTTAAGTGTATTTTTGATTTTACTCATTTCACGTGCATACATGAGCATGGTGACCATTCAATCTTGTAGAAGTCCATTATTTCTATCTACAGGGACGTAGCATCCGGGGGGGGGGGGGGCCAGGGGGGGCCTGCCCCCCCCCCCCTTTTTCCCCAACATAACCTTTACTATAGTACCCCCCCCCCCCCCCCCCCCCACCCCCCCCCCCCCCCCAACGAAATAGGATTTTCGAGTTTGGGCAACTTTTTAATTTCCTTTTTTTTTTTTTTGGCTTGTCAACTTTGTCAGGTAAGGAAAAAAAATTTCTCAGGTTGGCCCCCCCACTTTCAAAAACGATGCTACGTGCCTGATCTATGTTCCAAATCCCATCCTGTTTGGTTGAAAACCAAGAGAGTTATAGCTGTTTATATTTTTAACCAATCAGATTGCAGAGCACCTACTCGCACGTGTTTGCATGTGCATGGTGACCATACCTACTTGTAGAAGTCCATTATATCTATCTATGTTCCAAATTCCATCCTGTTTGGTTGAAATTAAGGGAGTTATAGCTATTTAAAGTTTAAGCCAATCAGATTGCAGCACAAGTGCATGCACGTGTTTTCATAATAATTCTTATATATCATGTTGTAGAACCTTTTAATATATGACTATACATTTAAAATTTCAAAGTATTTAGTCAAAAAACAAGAAAAATATTGAGACTTTAGTTTCAGCCAATCAGAGCGAAGCGCACGTGCATGCGCGTGAGTTCATGATAATTTGACCATGTCCTCTTGTCTATAATACTAATTCATACTTATATTCTGAGTTTCAACACATTTTATCAAAAAAACAGAAAAGTTACGACTATATCTATTATATTGGTCATTTCACGTGTTGCACGTGCACGCTCTTGCATTCACGTGCGCGCAAAATGACCTTGATTCCGCAAATCTACATAACATGTCTACTTACCCTAAAAAGGTTTTTTACATCAATGTACAGTTTACAAGATCATTAG
>NW_026923120.1:0-21623 GCF_032062105.1 Saccostrea cuccullata
TATGATCTTGTACTTGCCAAATGACACAAGTCAAGAATGCACCACAATATACAGCATGTCATAGAAATCCTTGTGCAAAAAGTGAGTTTCCAATATTTATCCATTAAACAAGAGGCCCATGGGCCACATCGCTCACCTGAGTAACTTGGGTGATGCAGATCTTTTTTAAAGATTTGTTCTATATATATTTCTATTCAAAACTTGGATTCCCTATTGTAACCCCGCCCTACCCCCGGGGGTCATGATTTTAATAATTTAATATCTACACTACCCAATTTCAAGGATACTTCCACAAAAGTTTCAGCTTTCCTGGCCCAGTAGTTCTTGAGAAGAAGATTTTTAAAGATTTGTTCTATATATTTCTATGTAAAACTTGGATTTCCTATTGTGACCCCGTCCTACCCCCGGGGGTCATGATTTTAACAATTTAATATCTACATTACCCAAGAATGCTTCCACATAAGTTTCAGCTTTCCTGGCCCAGTGGTTTCTAAGAAGAAGATTTTTAAAGATTTGTTCTATATATTTCTATGTAAATCTTGGATTCCCTATTGTGGCCCCGCCCTACCCCGGGGGTCATGATATTAACAATTTAATATCTACACTACCCAAGGATGCTTCCATAAAAATTTCAGCTTTCCTGGCCCAGTAGTTCTTGAGAAGATTTTTAAAGAGTTGTTCTATATATTTCTATGTAAAACTTGGATTCCCTATTGTGGCCCCGCCCTACCCCCAGGGGTCATGATTTTAACAATTTAATATCTAGACTACCCAGGGATGCTTCCACATAAGTTTGAGCTTTCCTGGCTCAGTGGTTCTTGAGAAGGTTTTTAAAGATTTGTTCTATATATTTCTATGTGAAACTTGGATTTCTTATTGTGGCGCCGCCCTGCCCTCGGGGGTCATGATTTTAACAATTTAATATCTACACTACCCCAGGATGCTTTCATAAAAGTTTGAGCTTTTCTGGCCCAGTGGTTCTTGAGAAGAAGATTTTTTAATGACCCCACCCTATTTTTGAATTTCTTGATTATCTCCCCTTGGAAGGAGACTTGGCCCTTGATTTTAACAATTTAAATTCCCCTTCACCCAAGGATGCTTTGTACCAAGTTTGGTTAAAATTGGCCCAGTGGTTCTTGAGAAGAAGTTGAAAATGTGAAAAGTATACAGACGGACGGACGGACGACAGACAACGGGTGATCAGAAAAGCTCACTTGAGCCTTCAGCTCAGGTGAGCTAAAAATATGGCCAGGGCAATGTTGTACTTTATTCTTGTAACGGGATTGTGTACGTCAGCCCAGTTGTTAGAGCAATTGCACAGTAAGCAGGAGGTTCTGAGTTTGAGTCGATCCCAGTCTGAATGACATTTTTCCCTGCCTTTTATATTTGGCACCCAACCATAAAACCCAAAGGCGATATAGAAGTCTCTGTGAAGTTTTCAGGATAGAAAACCTCAAGAAAAAGGGGAGAAAAGTGTAACGGGGATTGGGTACATCAACCGGTAGTTCAGTGATTAGAGCGCCTGCACAGTATGTGGGAGGTCCTGGGTTTGAGTCCCAGTCTTGCCAACATTTTTCTCCGCCGGTAACATTCTGTTACAGACTTTGAACTTGCACAATCATAAAGATACACCCTAAAATCATGTGTACTCTTTGAATAAATAAAGAACTCCAATGGAAAGTTATGGATAGGACATAATTTATACCACATTTTCTGTCAGTGTCAGATCTTAAACCATTAGATCATAAAACAATCTCTTTAGTTAAAAATCTTAAAATCAGTTCTGAGGGAAATTCAAAGCTATTGGTATTAGAAACAACAAATCCAGTCAAAACATTTTTAATGAATATATTTATTAATGAAATAATTAAAGTTTTAAGCATGATATTTCAGTCAAGAGATGATGCAATGTTCAGGTAGCACTTTTATTTATAGAATCACATATTGTCTCTACTTCTTCTCGGCCTGGTACTGATAATGGAGATCAAACACGTCCGTCTGAGAGATGAACTCCCATCCTGTCTCCTTCATATGGTACACTACAAGATGGAAGATAAAATCATATCATTTTATTTGAGATATAAATTCCAATCCCGTTTCTATTCCAATCCTGTTTCTTTCATATATATGCTTCACTGCAATATGATAAAATTACATAATTCTACAGGAGATATATATTTCCTTCATAAGATACAGTTCAAGACAGATGAATTCAGTTCATTCTAAAGGGAAATAAAGTAAAACTACAGCATTGCTGTTTGTCATAAATGGCTTAAATGCAGGATTAAAATTTAAAGGAAAAACTTGTGTAACCCAAGTCACATTAGATAGCCAAGTGCAAATGTATCCCTCAACTCCTCCTTGGTAGATTTATTAAATATATTACAGCCATCCAGCAAATTAATAATTGAGTAATCATTTGTGTGATGCAATTTAAGTGGATGCCCTAGAACGTTCAAGTGTGAGCTACAAAACTAAACTACGTCAGCCAACGGGAGATGAGTAGATGTGAACTGGACACTTGGTTATCTAAAATGAAACCAAATATTACAACATCAATGGGATTATCCAAAGAGTGAGTGTGTGCTTACAGTTGACGACTCCACCACTGTATGCGTCCCTGTGGGTGGCGTGGTAAATTGACCTCCTCCCTAAGTCAATAGCTTCCTCCACTGAGAGGTCATAACGATATCCACTGTCTAAAACACCATAGGCATAAACTGACCCAGAACCCACTGAGTATATATTGTTGGACATTCTTTCTCCATCACTGTCAACATAGTAAAGACCAGGTCCCTGAAAAGGAAATCAAAATTTATATTTGAACAGCTTGCATCTTGGCTTGCATTTTCTAAATAAAGATTTTCATTGGAATTATTGAGAGTGAAGAAATGATATTTCTGCATGGATTCCTTTTTGTTCCTTTAGTCTGAATGATATGGAATATGAATTCTGAGTCACAATATGGTCAGGATTCTATGCAAGAGCACCACAATTCAAAAAGCTCTTATACAGACATTTTCATTTTAGACTCCAAAAATTAATAAATAAAAGTGAAGAGTGCGCAATGGTAAATGTTCACTTTAGCATCAAATTTTAGGTGAAAATCAATTGCAGGAAAGAAAATCATATAAAATCTTACCCTTTTATCCCATCCACAAATCATAGTTCCCTACAATGTAAAAATTCTTCTATAAAATATATTACAAAATAAACACTTCATAAGGAAAGAAAGAGAGAGAGAGGGATCTAAATTGAATATCTATTAGAGACATTAAGAAACTGAACTGCTGTATAAGGAGAAAATAATAAACATTGAAGTCCACCTTCTGCAGATGAATGGGTCTGATATGATGCATGTGAGTAAATTTACAAATAAAATCCATCTTACCATAGACAGCCCCATTCCTTTATAGTTGTACACAATATTGGCCAATAATTTGGATGCTGCGGCTACTGATATTCTCTCCTTATTCCGTAACTCGTATATTCTAGAAATATAGAAGCAATATTCTAGCAATACTTTTTCTACATTTTTTAAAACTAGTATGTTGGTGTGATTTACATAGTAGTATTCATTGGCTTATAAGGAATCTTCATTGTGAAATATTAAGGAGTCAGAAAAGATAAACTTAAAGAATCTGTTGAACTTACCGACACTGTCTGGCCAGTACCCTTTCCCAGTAGGCACAATCAGCGGCCCCACCAGCCATGGTCCCCAGTAAATAAGGATTTATTTCGATCACTTTCTTTACTGTCTGGGATTCTGTAAGACATTTACACTGTATCACATATCCATTCAATTCTTTTAATGCACAATGATTCATAAATATTAACTTCAAATGGTCTTTACTTGTATCTGTCTAAAGCTACCTATGGTTCATACTGACTGGAAAGCAAAGTTCTTCATAGTAGTCTGCTGAATTAATTTTTTGGAACTTGTACACAGTTGGCAACTGAATGCAGTGATTTGTACATTGGGCTCTATCCTACAGGTACAATATAGTGAGGCCAGTTCAATATTTCTATGCCAAAACATCTGTGCATCCAAAGTACATCTAAGACTCAGTGATTGGGAAGGGTTTGCAACACACGCCATAGTCGCATTGAAGTGAAAAATATCAATCAAGGTACGCATTGCCATTAAATTTTATAGTGATGTTATTTGGAGATATTTTGCCTACAAATTTCTTACTTGTTTTTCTTTTATTTTAAATTCAGTCGATTTTAAAACAACAAATCTCATTGGTGAAAGCCTGTCAAAAACTGCTTCGTGTTACACGAAGCATGACACTAGGTACATTACTTCATTCATTTATAGGTACATGTAGGGTTGTGCCTTTCAGGGGCTTTCCAAAACTGACATAATTTAACACAAAATATATCAATTATATTCTATGTGAGCTCCTTTAAATTTGCTGCATTCCTCAAGTTAAAAATTAGATTTGGTTTATTAAAACATGTATTCTTTTGTGTTTCATATTCTTTAAATGGCCCTTGAGATTATATTGATGACATATTCAAAAATGGCCCATCGAAAATGTTGACAGTTGCGCCATAGTCCGATTGACAAGGCCTAAATTAAAATTTTGGTTGTTTGCCATTTACTGACCCAGATTTTTAGCAATGGGTAGGTAGGTAGGAAATATATTTTATTTTTTTTCTTCTTGACATCAAATTACTATTAAAATTTTAGAAAATCGATATTGTGTGTACATATTCTTAATTGTTATTGAAACTTTTGCTTCATATATTTTGTTTACTTTAAACAATATAAGGAAACAGTGGGAATATATTTTTTTTTAAATTCCATTCAATGGATACATTACTGATATTAGTTCCACCCTCCATTTCATGTATTTATTCATGGGATTACACGTTTTTTTAAAGTTGTTAATCAAAAATAAGACTTGTATTTCTTATTTTAATTATGTCTCCACATTGTCTAGACGAAAAATATTTTCCTTAAAGAATAGTAAAACCTCGTAATATTGTCCGTTTCCTGTTATTAGTCTGACCCCAAATTTAATCATGGCGTTCAAATATTAACAAGGCTGAAGGCATGGAGTCCTTCAATGTTTTCAACATTTATAACTACTTTTGTGCTCTTTCCACTTAGATTTGGTAATAAAATTAAAGTATGACAATTTTATTTTTTGTCAGCAATGTCGGCGACATTTATTTTGAAATCGATTAGTAGCAATGAAGAGCTCCCAACGACATCAACAAGATCAAATATATCTCTGCGAATATTTTTTCTTACCGCCATTTCATTCAGTTCCTAATCTCAATCATCAACAGGCGACTGAGAAAAAGGAAAATCAAAGTGTTCAAATGACCTGATACATGTTTTATGTACCCCCCCAAAAAATGGACAAGAAACAAATCAAATAAAAAATATTTGTTAATGAAAAGTAGAATAAAATATTTTGAGACGGGCTAATTTTTGTGGGTCGGTCGGCTATGCAAACAAACAAAATTTTAATTTAGGCCCAATTATTAGCCTTCCCAATCACTGAAGACTATGAAACCACATCAAGCCTGAAACCTTGATCCAAGTGGAGTCTGCTTTGGTTTTCATTTAGTAATTTTCTGATTTGCATAAATAATTATTAGGCCTTTCGTAAAGAAGTTGAAAGCTAGGGGGTATTTAAGTTGGGGTGGGGGTTTCAGAGCCACAAACTTTTCAGCAGAGAAAAGTACAAATGCACTCATACAAACAGTCAAACCATAAGGCATATTACTGTTGCTATTACTATTGCTAAAGACTTTTTTTTTTTTTTTAAAATACCTATAGATGGTCCAGCTGTAGCTCTTGAGTCAACTGCGACAATAACTCCATGTTGAAATTTGAAAGCAAGAGTTGTAGTTCCATGGTCAAAATGTATTTTGACTTCACTGTTGGGATTTGTAAATTCTTTCAAATTCTCAACCGGCTAAATAAAACAAATTAAAATTTTAGTATATTTACAATTTGAAATATTTGAGGAAATTCGAATTGTTTGAATGAGATTGCAATGTATGATTTCTTTATATTAATTGTTCTCTTACGTCAATGCCATAAGGTACAGTAAAGTTGTTTGTTGTAGCTAATACATCGCTTAGTAAATGTGTTGGTGTTCCCCCGAAATCGCTCAGAAGTCCATTTTTAAATTGGTTTGTTTTCAAGCCACAGACATCGGCAAGCGCCATGATGATTATTATTTTCCAAATGGCAGTCTCGGGCTTACTATTAATTTTTTAAAAGAATGACAACCAAAAACACCAGTCTTTAAAATTTTTGGTTGTAATGTAAATTACAAAAGAAAGAAACAAAAGTAGACAAAAAGGCAAAAGTTACATTTTTTCTCATTTTCTGCAGAAATCTTTCTACTTCCGGATGTCTGCTATCAGCTGATTTCATGGCAGATGTGTTAGAAATTTTACTTACTTTTTTCACTATTGCTGTTGCACTGGTCGCAGTAATACTTTTTATAGGTTGTGGTAAGTCCTTAGAGTTAGACTGTCATAGCTATGTTATTTTGTGTTTTATGCCAAGTGTGATTATTGTTTCTGAAGAACATCTTTCTACTATTCATGATCAAGAACAATGGACTTCAGTTTATTTATGATTATGAAGTGTACAAGAACTGGGGGACTTCAACGAACAGTCCAAATAAGTTGCTTAGACATTGTAAAAATCGCCATATGATACTTTTGTGCTGTCAATTTGTCTGCAAGCACATACACTGTGCTTTACATACATGGCTCTGAACAGAGAAGGGGGAGGGGGATAAGTTACAACACCACTGTAGTTATAGTTTATTCGGTTCAAAGTGTATAATTTCGGGTGATTACACCACAATAAAAAAAAAATTTTAAAGTATATTGCTTCTTTACAGGATGGTATCTTGTATGGAAACTTTTCTTGTCCAAATTCAAGTTTGTACAAGAACTTCTTGGGAAAAATGAGGGAGATACTGTGGAGGTGACACCAAAGAAATCAAGGGCAAAGGTCAGGAGGGATTAGTTTGGAGATTCAGGGCATAGTGGACTGTATCTTTTGCCGATGTGGATTACTGGACCAGCATGATAATGCCAAATAGTGCTCCCAAATTATTTTTTGAAAGATTAATGTAGAGCAAGAAAAATGTGTGAAAACAAGATTGGTGCAAAGCAGTGCATTGTGCATAGCTTTGTGGAGCATTCTGAATATAGATACAGACATAACATAAACCTTTGAGCATTCATGTACAGTTTCCGATAGACGATAGTCTATATATACACAAAAATTAAGGGATTCATTGCATTGTATCCTGAAGTGTTGCAAATAAGCATGTAAGAGTAAATTATACTGCATTGCATATTTTTAATATAACTTTTTTTTTTATAATCATGATAATGAGATTTGAATGTGTTTAAAAAAAATGTACTAGAGACTTGCCATGCAAGCAGTTTTAAAATGATAATGTATTTTATACCTCAAGTCAAGAACTACTCGTTTGAAATGAAAGAAGACATGCATTGTTATATGTTACATAGCTTACCAGAATGAATGACGATGAAAGATGCATCTTCCTAAGTGTACCTGTTGTGAAGAACAAGAGACAGTTTTATTTATATTTTCTGAAATTGTTTTATAGGAATGAACATGTACAACTATTTTAATGGATCTGAGATACAATATTTCAGTGAATCATGCTTTTATGAGCTTCCATGTCTCAATTCTTGCTAAATTCCAGGTTGTAGAATTACTTAAAATCTGATTATGTGTAACTTGAAGTTTTTGGATTTGTTAATTTAACCTATTACTGTGGAGAACTAGTTGTATATTATGTTCTTCAAGATAATCTCAGCATTTGCATAATTAGAGTTTTCATGAATAAAATGTGATTTAAATTTGTCAGCATCATATAGTTTTTGCATCTGACCTCGAGTTGAGTAGTATAAACTATAATTATACATATAACCCTTTTGAAACAATAAAAAGACAATTTTAACAAATTAATTTTTAGATTTTATAAGCTTTTAAGACTTGCTTGTCATTTTGTATTTATTCCTATTATATAAAGATAACAAGCAGTACTAAAGCTCCTAAGTTAATTGGAACAATTTAAATCCAGTGCAGAGCAAACTATTGCACTACTTCTGAAAAAGACGAGGGATCAGGCACCATGGGGAAGTAAGCATCCCCTGTTGACTAGTCATGCCTGCTATATGTTCTATGTCATGATTAAGGACCCTCTCTACACCAGTGCAAAATGTGTGTTGGACATTGAGAAAAATATATTCCATAAAGGTGTTACTATTGAGCTTATTTATTTTCACTATATGGTACGTGGCATTTACCCCCAGGAAAGATAATCTAACACAACACAGTACAGTGAATAGAAATCACTGTTGTTTACTTCCACAAGGAAAACACATGTAAACAACATGTTCATTAACTATCTTGGCCTTTTAGAATGTTAAGAATACTTGAATTGATTATAAATTGCACATTATACTTGAATTTCTATATGTTAGAATTTAGATTTAAGGGCAGATCACTCTAACTGCAGGAAAATACAAAAAAATCGGAACTCTTTATAGTGTGCAGTGAAGATAGGGTTCTTATTATGTAAATTGAAAATACGTAAATAAGTCGGTGTGAAAATCAACAATTTATATTTAAAAAAATGAAAGCCCACACTTGACTGGATAAAAAATATGCATTTAAGGGGGCCGACTATAGTTTCCATTGCGCAATATTTCGCGCATCATGGTAAAATGAAGCGTATTTACTGCTCTAATGCAACTTTTTTCGCTTAATTATTAAAATCAAACAAAATTAAGAAATTATAGGTATAAAATTGTAAATACATTTTGATATAACTGATTTTTTAACCGATTTTGCAATTGATAGGTAGGTTAACGTCTATGCAGTGTGTTTTTGACGTTTATAATCTGTATCTCTTAAAGAAAGGGGTAATAAAAATATTATTAAGGAAAAAGTAATAAACATACGCTCTTGAAATTTAAAAATAGAAATGTGAGAATATCTCCAATATTTTTATCATGTTATCATGTGAATCCCTTGTGTACGTCATATTTTGTAATACTCTATAAAAATAGTAAAATTTGCTAATTATTTGCATTTTGAGATGCCCCCTCTGGTAACAAGGCGGTAGAATTTTGTGTTTCTTACATATATTGTATAATATAGTATTACTCATCAAATATTATAGTTTGAACAAAATGTCTATTGTAGTATTTGTATAATTTGCTTTAAAGTGCTAAAAATTGGCATTTTCCTATATAATCCTATAGTAAATGGACCTGTATTTTGAGACGGTCCCTCAAAAATACGTGGACGGTAGATTTCCCCCAAACTTTGCATGTACACTAAAATTAATGTAAGTTATACATGGTATAAAAATAAAGAGTTTCGCTATTGTAGTTTTGACACAATAAAACTATAGTCGGTCCCCTTAATTTGTTAAATATTAATTTTAAACAATACTACTGATATCCTAGTATCATGAACTTGTTTGTCAATATCTTGCCTTGTTTGAGAAATAGTTCGTATGTAGACTCTTGCGATTCAATTCAATTCAACCGGCAGGCATAAATTCCAAATGCAGATGATAATGGTATTTTTCTACATACTTTGAAAATTCTGATAACCTGGGGTTTTATTGTGTAATTATTTTAGAAAATATGTTTGATAGTGCTTACACATATCAACGGATTTCGGGGGGAAATGTATTCTTTGTAAGAAGAATACATATATTCGAAGTATAAAGTAAATAAAGCGAAAAAATCTTTTATAGCTAAAAAAGATTTGGAATTGTTAAGAGCATTACTTGGATTGATCTCCAACATATTTAAGCATGCAAAGATCTTGAGGAGGTACACGCCCTCCGTTGGAAGTTTTAAATCCACATAGCAATTAAATTAAGGTAACTTAACGGGAAAACGCAGAACCATGTTATGTAGGTCGGAAAAGTCATGCCAGTACATATGAAGTTTAATTTTAAAAAAAATCTTGGTCCGCGCCTATTCATTAATCTCGATTCAGTTATAAAGAAACTTGTACTGGACTATGAGCGAGTTGCTGCACTTTAAACCCCCACCCCCACCCCCAACTCCCAAAAAAAAAGGGGGGGGGGGTTACACAAGGTAAGCTTTTCACATTATTAAAAATTTTGAATATCAAGAAAGTCAATTTTCTTTAGAAATATGGCTTCCCTTACCATTTTAAGACTTGGAGGGTCCGTGTTCCCAAGGGGGCAAGGTCATCGTCTCCTTATATATTAGCACTGATGCCATTCTGTCCATCTGTGCGTCACACTCTACGTCTAGCTCAGTATCAAATCTAATGTTTATGAAAGGTTTACTGAAAATCATGCACCGATACATAAGAGGCTGAGTTTTTTAACTTTGGCTAAAATTCATCACCTTGACCTTACCTGTGACATTGATTTCACTATTCCCAAGTGGTATTCTAGCCAGTTTTAGAGCAACAATTGAAGACATCTGGCGATTTTTTTATGCTGTTACATATTGATATCATTAGTAGAAGCTTTTCAACTGCGGCATTATTTTCTTACCTTGACCTTCCTTGTGACCTTCACCAATCTATTCCCTGTTTTGTGTTTAAATAAATTGATTTGGAATTCAAAGCAACTAGCTAGTGAAGATATTTTTTATCAAAACTCCTATGACGATACATTTGGAAGATACGCAATTGTCATCATTTCTGACCTTGACATTGACCTTGATCATTTTGCATTCTTACTTTTTTAATTAACTATAATTATTTTATTTCCTACTCATAAACTTTTGTATCTAATGGCTATATTATCAGAAATTTGATTTCTTAAAATATATTATCGTACATGTATTTGTTCTTTCATGGGGTAAAAAAATTTTTTACAATGTCATTTTTTATATGACATATTATCAACTGGAGATAGAAAACATTATATTGGTCCTTTTTAAAATAGATAAATTGGAGAAGAAATTGGGTTGCCGAAGGTTGTCCATCGATCTGCTGTCAGTTCCTTTGACATATAAATCTCGTTATTTCGAACCAAATATTGGACCAAATGAAAACTTTGAGATATCGATCCGATGAATCGAGATATCTAGAATAAAATACATTAAAAAGTGTCTACGACTTGACACGTCCATGGTATTCGAATTACATATCAGGATACAAAAATTTACTGCAGTTCACAAAAAATGACAAAATACTAGTACATGTACTCGATTTATGTTCAACAAAATCAGTTTTAGTTGTTAAACTGGTTTCGCAATTTTATTATATGCACAACCATGCATGGTGAAATTTACAAATATTATATGAAAAGAGTGAAATCACATATTTATACGAAATCCTGTAAAGATATAAATTAAGAATTGTACATTGATTTTTATAATAATGACAATGCCACGGAGACTTACATGTACATAATATTGCAAATAACTCTGTGGGAGGAGGGGGGGGGGTGTCACTCATTTCTAAAATATAGTAAATACATATTGACTGTAAGGCTTAATAAATCTTGAAGGCCCAATGGAATCAGTACCTGAAACCTTAACGTCTTGAACAAAAAATTCCACGTACAGTTCGTCTACTATATATCCAATTAAGGAGAAGTTTTAAATATACCATGCAATTTTTAATATCACCCTCATTTTTGGTGAATTTTCTCAATTGTGACAGAACAAAGTTCATTTTAAGTTTTTGAAGGCATTCTGGGTATAAATAATAAAGTACCTATCCTGATTATCTTGATCTTGACCAAAGGAGATGAGCCCCGAACCTAAAGGACTTGAATTTCATTTATTTTTTAATCAAAAGATTCAATTTTAACCTTTCCAGGTGTAGAGTTTTTTATCTACATTATTTACTAGAATTGTGCTTGTCTGACGTCCAAAAGGTTTCTTTAATATTGTTTCCAAAGATTTGGGTCCGTCTCACAGTCATCCGAAGATAGATGTGTAATTTTTGTGTTCCTTCACCTAATTTGGCCAAAGCTAGCTATTCATAGTTGAAACTGGATATGTTCAAATGTTTACAGAGGACGTACAACGGAAAGATGCATCGTATACTTATGTTTCTCGTAGAAAAATATTTTGCATGCAAAAATTAGTAGTTACTGAATTTTGCAATATACACAAAAGGGCTGTTAGGAACGAACAAACTTGGTCCAAATTCAGTCATGGCAATTTGTCCACGACGCGCACATATTGCATGTGGTGTTTTGATTCCATCGTTTTCGGTAACAAATTTGTCCTGGATCAGGTGGCCCTCTTCGGAGACGACTTGTACAGAATTGTTGTCCAAACAAATAAATATTTTCCCATCCTGGTCACAAGCCAATCCCCAGGGAGAGTACTGGGTAGAGTAGGTCCAGTCTAATTGGCTAGTTTCGAAGTTGAGGCTGACAATGTGTTTCTGCTCCTTGTCGGTGACGATCACTCTCCCTGCAGAGGTAACAGACAGGAAGCGTGGGCATCGAAGAGAGTACGACCGTTCAATCGACTTTAACACGTGACCTCCTCTATCGATGACGTCAATGGACATTCTGCCTTGGATGCAGGACACTACAAAGTCCCCACTCTGCATCTGAGCGATCCCTTCGTAAGCTTTGTTGGTACGCACAGTCCCTTTGACATTCAATCCTCGTTCTGTTGATATTATCGTAATGGTTCTTTTATCTGGTTGTGTCACTGCGACGTCTGTAGGACAAGACACGTTGCAAATTGAAACAGGTTTTTCTAAGGGCAATGTGAGATTCAGAGCCTGTGATGATATAGACACTTGTCGAACCATCTCATTTAAGTTATCTGTTACAACAATGGTATTTCCAACAAACACAACACCTGTCAGATGCCAAGCAGACACGGCCTCTGACGCAACTTTGACGTTGACTTTGCTGATCGTTCTTGTTGGTCTTGGTTCTCGTGTAGGCCGAGGAGTGTTTGTCGGTCGCACTGCTCCAGTGGATGTCTGCCTTTGGTATTCCTGAGATGGGTTTCCACTGCGGTTTCTTGTTTGGTCCCGTCTGTTGGGTGGTCTTCTGGTGTTGTTTCTACTACCACGTGTAACCTTAAGGGTGCCGATTGGTGGAGGATTACGTAGGAAACTTTCAAATGAAGTATTGGTGACCACATCGAGTTGCATTCCAGCATTTTGATTGGCAGTTTGCATGGCAGTGTCAAACTCGTCTGCTTGTGTTTCCATCCTAGGAAGAATATTCAACACCTCAGCACTATGATTAATATTGCACATGTTTTCAAAAGTAAGCTTTGTCGATTCTATGTTTTCAAGAACAGAGTTCAGCTGCTGGTTTTCGCCCGCGAAATTCACTGTTGCCTCATTCACTTGCTGACGAAGAACTTCCACTTGCTGGAGAATCACTTGGAAAAAGGTACCCAGTTTTGCTTCTATGTCATTCAGTGTATTCAATGCTCTCTCTTTACTACTTGTAAAGGTGCCATTTAGGATTCCATCTCCCCGGTTTAACCTTTGAATTTTTTGAATCTGAGTTTCGAATCTTCTTTTCAATGCTTGAATTCTTGGCCTCTGTCTCTCCATCGCTTCGGACACAGAGACACACTCACACGTCCTTTTTCTGTGTTCTCTCACAGCACAAACTGGACATATTGAAGTACTACAACCAAGACAGAAGAACTCAATCTGTCTGTCAGGATGCTTTTCACATCGAGGACCGTTAGAACTTCCCGCCACTTCGCCATCAGTCGTCTGTTCGGTGTTCTGGGAAGCATTTGCTCCGACTGGCGGAGGACCCCCGCCTTCATGCGAGGCTACAGCTTGTACTAAACTCACGAGAAAGGTGTCTGTGGGGAAAGCGTCCGCCCATTGCTTTGGATTTAGACCCACTTTCGGTCGCTTCACAAGGGATCGGTCATTTGGGCAATTGAACCCTTGAGCCGCACGGTCCGTAACTGTCAAAGTAATATGGTCGTTTAAACATTGACGACAAAATGTATGCCCACACGGTAGTAGTTTAGGATTTTCATATCTTCCTAAACAAATGCTGCAAATTAAGTAGTCGTTTTCAACATTTTTAACCACACGTTGAGCCATGAAATACGGTATAATTCACAACCAGAAATGTCACTTAAATTCCATATTTAATCAATACATGTATATTCTCCTGAGTTGCACACATGAAATGTGCGAGATAGAGAGCTTAAGGGGGATGTACAAGCAAATTTGATCTAGTTTGGTATGAAATAAGAAATGCCAAGAATGCGCTTAATACTCGTCTAAACTAGCCCAAAGTTACTCAAAATGTTAATGCACTAGTTACCTACTGTTAGAGACCAAAATTAGTAAATAATTAAGTTTATTGTGTCTTAATTAGGAGGAAATTAATCATGGTAGAACTGCGCAGCTACAGCATTCACGAGATGAAAAATGCATTGAAAATGGTGTTAGATTGATTCATTGATAATATGGCTACAACCATTTGTTTCGCTTTTTTCTTGTCATTATCTAAAATTCTTAAAAATTTGATTTTTCATATGTGTGTCTTCCTGAGGCCATGTGTTTATTTCGTCCGCCATTCCTCTGTCACACAGAGTTCGAATAACATTGATTTTAGAATTAATGCGACCATAATAACATCAAGACAAAAAATTACTAAGTTATAACCATTAGGTAATATTACTTACTACTTTTATTTGTTGCATCGCTTCGTCTGATTAATGAAAAAACGCGATTTTAACCCCATTCCAGCAAATCGGGAAAAACTGTTCTGTTCGCAGCTCGAGTTTCCTAGCTAATATTATTACACTGAGCACGTGGTTATCATGTGCATATATCTGCTGTGGATAGATGCGTTTATTACCATGATTGTATTTAATTTTTCGTGGAACAAGTCTTTATAATTTGTTGGTTTCTTTAAAACTCAAGAAAAAAGCTATAAGATGCCCTAAACATTTGTGTTTACGTCAGGTCTTTTTTCTGTGGCGATAGAAGTTATTTTGAAATGGGGCACTGCAAGGAGGATGCTTAGCATTTAATTTGAAAATGTTCAAACAATATGCGGTGCATGAAAAAGAAATTGCAATTACATGTCTTACATTCGAAAAGTTGGTACATATGTCTATTTTGTTTAGCAGGTAGATAGAAAAAATAGGCAGTTAAAGTATTTCCTTCAGGCACCTCACGTAAATATCTTGATTGTTTGCAATCACCAACACATTGTATGGAGTAATGTTTGGACATAAAAACACATGATGTCTCATTATGTTGACTACGTTGTAAGCTCTCGCTTATTGAACATACGAAGCTTGATAAAATATATTGAGTTGTTTCTTTGAAATTTAGAAGCAATCACAATGTTTGCAAACAAAGGTCCATTGCATATGCTATGTCTATCATCGCAAAAAAAGAGAGACTACCCCCCCCCCTCCAAAAATCCTATGTTCTTTTTTCAAAATAGTGCCAAAGATTAAAAAAAATTGCATTACTAAGTATGTGATGGAACATGTACTAGCCTTATAGGACCATTTGTTATAAAAAATATTTGGATGCCCTCTCTCCAGATCTACTGCCTAGAAATGGCCCGACTCAATTTTATTTTACATCCAATTACAGGTTTTTTTTCTTCCGTCAACAAATACATGTATGTTTAAATTTTAAGGAAAAATTTTTCTCGCCATAAATACGGACCCAATAATTTTCCCTGAGTTGGGATGTCAACTAAACGTCATTTTAAAGATGGTATAAAATATTTAATTATGTAGAATTTTTTCTTTCCTCTGTAAAATTGTAATTTTGACAAAATTGGCAAATACAAAAAAAAAAGATTCATTAAAACTCCTACTCTGAATGATTTTATTCCTTTTCAAATGTTGCTCCGCCGTAATGAAAATTGTAAATGTTTATTTGACAGAGTATACGGGGTGGGGGGAGGGTGATCAAAAGTAAACGATATCTTAGGTATTTGATAGATATATTATTGTTGAAATATTCAAGTGTTTTTCAAAATGTAAATTGGAGATCTTTGATAGCATGTTGCTTAATTTAAAACAAACCCCTTTTCAAACTTGCTTTCTACGGGCAACATAACAAGTATCATATTCAACCATCTGCCTTCATTCACAATACGATCTATCCAATCATTGATTGATTTATTAGGAAGTCATTTGTCTTAATAAACTATGAACAAATTCTTATACGTTACTTTAAACCATTTTTCGTCACAAGTACCTGCATAATGACTTTATTTGCACATTGTGAGCAAAACTTTATTCAGCATATGCTATTTATAGAACTTCAGTGTGCACCAAATTTGTTTCTAATCTAAATTGTGGTTTTGTAGATAGATATAGAGATAGTTCGAGAACTTTTTGATCACCCCTCGTACTAGTTGATACTAACACAAGGTTTTTTCATATCGGTTTTATGTGTTTAATTCCTTTGTGTTTCATTGGTGATAATTAAACTTTTGAAAGATATTATAAGTTATCTGTGGCAAACTTACAAACTCTTATTTTTAAACTTTGATGGTGCTCATTTTTCCTTACCTGGAATCAAAGAGTTTATTTCAATACTTACACTATTTAACAACTGTTCGATAATAATACTAAATAAATAAATAAAGTCACACTATAACACAATTCCTCTTTTAAAAGTGTTCATATTACTTGAAATATTTTGCAACTGTAATTCTCTTCTACATTTAAAGATTGTTATGTCCCTCCATATTAAGAAGAGGTCTGGAAAACAAAATTCTGTGCTAAAAATAGAACACGTGCTGCTATCAATGAACTACTTTCAGGGTTCTTTACACTCTTTTTGAAGACAACGATACCTTGTTTTGAACTTAAAATTATCATCTAAAAGTGCAAAATTTAGACATTTTCTCAACAAATGGTTGTAGAGAGAACATTAATGTACAGTTTGCGTATTTTTTTGGATTTTTTAAGGCTCTGCTGAATTCTGTAGCTGCGCAGTTCTAAGGAGCATATCAAAAGCATTTTTCTGCAAAAGTATAGATTATATATGCACAACATGCATTCAGTTATGCATATTTATTGTATCTTTATCATAAGGGTTTAAAATTTGATCAAAATATAATGTACTTTAGCCATTTGAAGAAATGTTTACATTTTGTTCTCACTGCACTAAAGGTGGCCGTACATCCCCCTTAAATTTCTTTTCGTCAAGATTTATGAACATTTAAACATTCAACATTATTGAACCTAATCCAAAACCAACACACCTAGAATATCTCGGTAACCTTATAAAGCACCCAGCATTTAAATGTTCACGTGGTATTTTTTGTAAAGGATCATTTACTTACGTAGATATATAGGTACACTGTTTATACATATGCTGTGAAAGAAGTAAAAGTTCTCCTTGAATTAAAACTCTCACGAATTTTGGAGTTTTATTGGGGGTGGGGGGTGGGGGTGGGGTGTGTCATATTATTTATACCTTTTAAACGTTATTGTCCCTTGCCTCTCTTTGAACTTACCATCGAGAAAAAGATTACGTGATGCTTGCTGCATCATAAATTGTATGTGCAGTTTGAAATTAGATAAATACATAATATATTATATATATCCCTAGTAAGATTGAAATGATGTAAAAAGAAGCTCGTGCATTTGTACAGCCAACTTGTGCCAATATTCACCAATATAAGTTCAATAACCCTATATTATTAAAAATCTTTTGGACACAAAACACGCATTCTTAATTTATAGTCTCAATTCGATTTAAATTAAATGTACCGCGTTTTAAGTAATATAATATTTCAAATAAATTTTATTTTCTGCCAGTCTTACGAACCTTTGTTGGTTGTTGATTAAAATACAACAATTGTTTGTTGTAGCTTGAATGATTGTCTTAGGAGAAAATCACATTTTATAGCAGAAATCGATATTTACGTTACTGTCGCCGATCATCGTGTAGTTTTTATTTTAAACCAAAAAGAATTTTTAAATCATTAACATATCTTTTTCTTAGTAAGATTGTCCTACATTTGAGTTATATTTTCTGAATATCACACCCTTCACACATATGCGTGTCACAGATTTTTAGAAATGTTAATATATTTATCAAATTTTGATGTCACCGCAAAATTATTACTTTTCTATTTGGAAATTCAAAAGGACTGGAAGGAATGATGAACTAACTCAATAGGACTAAGTTGTAACTTTTTAACATCATGAGCACCCTTTCTATTGCATGGAAAGGTAAAAAAGACACTGTTTATCTGTGTTTATGAACAATAGCCCACCTTTTCTTATAAGTCGAATGGTTAAAAAATTCAACGATATTTACGTGTTAGTATTTATTCACAAATTAAGTAAGAGAACTACACTGTCCCCTATGGGCCAAATTGCCTTACACTCAAGCACTAGAATATGCCTTTAATTAACAGTGGAATAATTGAACAATGGCATTAAAAGTTACGATAAATCTCAGAAAGATATTAACGTTACCGATATTTACGTTACCATGTTTTAAAGTAAATAAGTATTAATTTCTAAAGCTGTTTGAACAGATTTGCGAGTGAATCTTTATGATGTAAATACTGGGAACATGAAGAAATATACACTGTTTCTTAAAATGTCATTTTTTCTGTAACAAGAGTGCAGAAATGCAAATGGAAGTGCACATGCAAAGGTGAACATTTTTACTCAATATCTTGTGCATCCGTGTGATTTGAAAATTGAATTGACATAATATTATTCACAAGTAGAATCGTGGTTTAATGATTGAATCTTTCCATTTTGAGCAATTGGTTATTATTGCATAGTTTTAAATGTAATGCACGTTATCATTCGGAACGTAAATCTGAAACAAAACTTTCTTCAAGTCTGTATTTTGCTGTTTGTTTGAACTGATAGTGATCGTCAACTTTAAAAAATGGTTATATACACTTGAATTGTATACCACGCTAAATATTTTGAAGAAAAAATATCATTTTTGTAGGAAATATAATTCCAGAAAATAGGCGCTGCGTTGCATGCAGTGGGGGGGGGGGGGAGGGTATTCTACATCGGGTAAAAAAAGAAAGACGGCTGTGGGTGTTGTGTGTCAAGATATTGGTTGAAATTGAATCCATTTCCATTTTTGTTGCTTTGCAAGAAATACATTTATTAACATGTATAAAATTTGCACCTAATTTTTCCCATTTGCATTGTTGCATAGACATATGACTTAGGAGGTATGCGTCTATGCTTTAATGGTACTAAAAATTCAATTTACGTTATATGAACGTAGAATGTATATTGCTCTATAGAGCACATGTGCAACTGTAATTATTGACAAACTTTTTAAGGGTGGTGGGCGATCTTTGTTTTATTTTTGAGATTTGACGATAAAGTTTTCACAAACAATTAAGCATTTCTGGTATGTAGCAACAAGGGGGGGGGGGAGCAGTCCCACCCTGCCCCCCTTTTTCTCCAGCCTTCAACTTCAGTAAATGTCCAGTGAAAGGCTGGTTGCCCCCACCCCCACTAATAGTGTTGTACGGAAAATATATTGTAATAATTGGTACTGAAGGTAGTTGGCATTGAAAAAAGTTCGCCCTCCCCCTCTAGGATTTTCGACTTTGAGCAAGTTTTCTCACCCCGCCCCCCCCCCCCTTTTTTTTGCCTTGTCAACTTTCCAGGTAAGTAAAAAAATTCTCTGGCTACCCCCCCCCCCCCTACACACACATACACTTTCAAAAACGATGCTATGTGAATGACTGCACTTGAAATAATCAACAGATTAAATGGTGGAAAGGGGGGAGGGTATGAATTAATGATTCCTCTAGATAAATCATTACTTGAATTTTCAATTCAACCCTTTTTAAAAGAACACAGATAAGAAAATTCATCAAATTCAATAATTTGAAATAATATAATCATTTTTTCTCCGAATATACTTTTATTTTTGTATGATATCTATGTGCGATATTTACGTGATATTTAACAAACACTTCGTAATCAGGTAATGGCGAAATATTTAACCTTTTTATATTCTAAATAATGTGCGTTTCTCTGAGCAGATTAATAAAGAATCAATTAATGTAGGGAATATTATCATTATTAAGCTTATCATCGAATGTGCTAAAACTTGTTAAAATAAAAAGAAAATAATTTCATTTAAATGAAAATTATGTCCGTTTTATTTTTACTAATAATTGAATCAAAGATTGTACACCCCTTTTACAAATGTGCTTAAACGTTTCCTAAATGTTTATAGTTAACAAAATTTGATGTGTATTATATTAATTTCAGTTCACTAATTTTTTTGACTTTTCCCAAGATCGATTTGTGACTACAAATTGAGAATGCGTGAAAAATGGGGGTGGGGATGACCCCATCTAAATCCGCCATTGATCTGAGTTGAAACACAATTGGATACACATTCCTGTATTGCCAAATTCTCATGTACATTGCTATTGAATGATCATTACTCTTTCAATCGGTATATAATGCCTATGGCCTTTTTACCTATTTGGCCAAATTTAGACTTGTGATACATGTCATGTGGTTCGAAGGACCAATAGGCTTACTTTAGAATTTTTCCCGCTATTGGTGAACTGCCTTTGTTCATCAAAAAGACAGGTTACTTTGAGGAAAGCTCTAATTAGTTTGTATTTTAGCTTATTGTATCTATTATGAAGTCTGCCAGATTAGAACCATCCTGACAAACGTGAAACCTGCATGACAGATTATTGGTATGTATGTATAGTATACCAGACATATTTATACAGTTTTATTGAGTTTGCCTTACTCCTACACAGTGACGGAGCAAAAAAATCTTGAAGGAGGGGGGAGGCAGTTTGGGGTCAGGGTAAGGGCCCACAGCCATAGATTTATAAAATCTTATGCATATTTTGGATACAAAGAAGGGGGGGGGTGGTCCCCATCTAAATCCGCCAGTTATTGGTTAATCATGTTAAGCATAATGTTTTTATCATAAGTAAATGTAATGTGAAACAATTGCATTGAAATGAATGTAATATTATATATGAATACTAGTAATATTAATTTTTAAAATTAATGTTTCAAGGGAAATAACTTGTAAATTAATTCTAAATGAAAGGAGATAGCAAGAGTCATCTTCCTTGTACAAGATACAAGATATTTTATTTACCAATCAAGGGCCCCGAGGGGCATTTCAACATACATAAATGAACAATTTAAACATTCTCTCTTTTTTTATAACAATATAATTAATTTTTTTTTAAACAGTTATATAGATGACCAAGTTACATAATAATATTGTTCTCAGTGTCACTGATCATACATAATACAAGTGTCCAAAAGAATGTCAATGATCACAAAACAATACAAAAATGTGATGCTATACATGTATAAATTTAAATGGCTTACGATTCATAAACATGATGACAGAATCTATGTATTGGTTCTTTTGCCATTTTCAGAAATAAATTTTCCAAGTAAGCATCAAATTTCTTTATTTTCATTATTCAATATCCATATAAGTTGTTCATCAGGTGTCAAAGAAGAGAAGTTTGGGTTGATTTTTAATATTTTTCAATTAATTGCAACCTTTCATTGCTGTATTTTGGACAAATGAGCAAAAAATGTTGTTCATCTTCTACTTCCTGTGTATATTACATTGAGAACACTTTCTAGATTCAGGGGGAAGT